>NW_028139871.1:0-41347 GCF_965202585.1 Thalia democratica | reverse complement strand
CTACAAACAAGCTTTCAAAAGTAAACAAAGATCCATTGTTAAAATTCATCATTAAAAATCGTTTTTGAGACTATAAGCAAATAAAAACTTTATACAAAGCCTAATTTATGTCATTCTAACACCATTATGTATTCAATAAGGTTTAACTCAACCATATTTTTATGTAAATATGTATTTTGTGATGTAATTGAATTTTTTTAACAAAAAAGTAAACATATTGTATTAAAACAGGTCTAAAGTTGGATGTGTTAAAAAATCATTAATGTGAGTTTGTAGTATAAAAACTAAAATACCTGTTTTCTAACTACTATAGTTGATAAGAGTCTTAAATATTTTCAGTATTAAAATAGCTTACAAAATTTAATTCTCTGTAATTAAAATAAACATCTACAACATTCTGTTAAAGCAAGTAAAATGACGCTTGATTACAAATTAAAAATAAAAATTTCATTTTAATCTTGAAACTGTTTCTGTTACAAATTTCATTAGAGTTATGCAAAATTTTTTTATTTTAACACCACTTAACAAAATATTAGCGTATTAATTGCATTACTTTAACAGTAGGTAAGTAAATTTTAATAAAAACAAACTGATTTTATTTGTGTTAATGTTTTTTAATGAAAATTGTTTAAAACCTAATCTCAGAACTATAAGTGTTATTTTTTTTATAGTTGTTTTTATCTTTAACCTTGACATTAATGTATGAATGAGATCAAAGAGTAAAAAGCAGCAACTTTAAAGCTTAGTCAAGTGTAAAAGAAAATAAAAAGCTCTTAAAAATAAAAACTCTCTGAGAAAGTGTGCTCTTAATGTTTTATTTTTGGAACATTTTTAAACACCAGGTAGGAAACTTGTTGTATTTCAACGCAGACTGTATTTTAAAATAAAAGTATTTGACTTAAAATAAAGAAAACTTAAACTTTATTAAATGCTTTTATCAAACACTAGATAAGCTTACAATTGAACTAAACAAACTTTTTAGTTTTGTTTGAAAAACGAAGATAGCATTTAAAAAGGTTACATAGGTGTTTATTAAAATAGTTTTTCTGAAAATTGAGTTGAAACTACAAAAAACTCAAACATAATAAGGTTTAACAGTAAAAGTAAATAAAAAAATAGCTATTTCAAAACCTAACCAAACGAAAAGTAATAAAAACTATTAAGCCGCAGTCTTTGTTTTTACAGTCTAATTTAAATAATGTATTATTAAATCTTATTTTCCAGTGTGAAAAGTTTTAATTAAGTATTATAACTAAATAACTTTTTCAGTGTGAAAAAATTAAAAAAAACTTCAACAAATCAAACTTTTTCAGCGTGAACAGTTTTAATTAAATAATAATAATAATTAAATAACTTTTTCAGTGTGAAAAATTTTTAGATAAATATAATAAACAAATATCTTTTTCAGTGTGAAAAATTAAAAAAACTTCAAAAAATCAAACTTTTTCAGCGTGAACAGGGTGGCGGTGAGCTGCTGGCACCTCTTCAGCTGCTTCTCCAACCTGATTGGCTCGTTTTCCACGAAGTCGAACTCGGACCTGATCACTTCCGACTCGCTCATCGCCACCGACTTTATCTCGTTCGAAAGCGATGGGAATCCGTCTGTTGAAAAATATACTTTGTTGTGAAACGTTTACTTTCATTCTGAGTTTTATCATATACTAAACTCTTTATATTTTAATTTGTATGCTTAACAGCTGTTAAATTTCAAAAAATAACTTAAATTCAAAGTATTTGAAACTTTTTTTATTATTCAACATTGTTTTTACAAAGTTTTTACAGAGTGCTATACGTTTACTTTCATTCTGAGTTTTACTGTAAGCTTGACTTGACTAAAAATTTCCATGCTTGTTTTTGAATCAGCTTTAAGAAGCAGAATGTACAATGCGTGCGCTTGTTTTAAAATTTGAGAAAAAAAATATATATTATGAGTTTTTAAGAATCAGCTTAAAACTTAAGTCTCTTTGGTTAGTTGCAAAAGTTTATTAAATGTGTTTTAGAAGTTTAAAATAACTCAAAGTTTTATATTCTTAAAATATTAAATGAAAATAAATTTCAAGCATATCTTTCTAAACATATTTAATTAAAACAAACTTAAAATAATGTAACACTCATACAAACTGAGCAAAAATAGCAGTAAGCAGAATGTACAATGCATACGCTTGTTTTGGAATTTGCTTAAAACACGTGGACGTGTTAAACTTTAAAGGATCAATTAAATGCTATGGTATGTTTGTTTAGTTGAAAATGTTTTATTAACTTTTTGAAGTAGCTAAACTTTTGAAAAGTTTTAAACTCAAAGTTTCAGACTTATGAGTGTCTAGTTTTTAAAACCATAAATTATTCAAATACTGTTACACTAGTACAATTTGATTAAATATAGCAGTAAAACTGTTTATTTAGGACTCTTTAGTTGAACCGTTTGTTTAGGATGAAAAAAAACTTTTAAATTACAAAAAAAAAAACTCTAGTCTCAATTTTTATGATCTTTCAGAGCCACTAAGAGTTCATTAAATTAAATATAAACACATAAACGTTTCATTGATTAAATGTAAATATGCAAACATTTTATTAAATAAAATTTAAATATACAAACATTTTATTAAATGAAATGTAAATATACAAACATTTCATTGAAGCTATACTTCTTCCGGCTTGACTCAGTTGCCTCACAAGACCTTCCACTTCCTTTGAACTCACTCGACACCTGTAAGTGTTTGTATTGTTAAAAAACATCAATATGAAAAATTGTGCAAAAAAAATTCCCGAGCAATACGTTTATTGAAAAAGTACAGAAAAACCTTGGCGTTTTATTAACTTATAATACTCGAGCTAAAATAGACTTATTAAAAGTTCATATGGTTTTTAGCTTGCACGAAAGCCTATTTTTAGCTTTTAAAAAGTTTAAACAGTTTTCATTTTTTTTATAAATTTAAGTTGTTGTTATTAATATTTCAAAGCGTACATAAGTTTATTGAAAGTTGACATACAAAAAGCTATGTTATTTAATTGAAAATAAAATAAAAATTTAAAAATGAACTTTATAAATTAAAATGAAAATCTTAAAAGCAGAGTTGAACTCAATTTATATATAGGGTTAAGTGTTTAAACAAAAAGTGTTAAGTTTATTCGAAACAAGATTATAAGTTCATGCACTCAAAAACAAAAAACAGATTAAGTCTTGATATATTGTTATTTTAAGAATATATATAAAATCATATAATTCATGAACGTCAAAATGTTTTCTTTGAATGTCAATGTTTAGTTTAACAGTAAATTTGACTTGACATGTTTGTCTGTAAACTGACTTTTTGTGTAGATTGGCTTTACTTTTATTCGAAAGTGCAATAAAAGTATTAAAACGTTTAATAAAAAAATACTCCATATTTTAGTTTAAAACAGTTTAGAATAACACCACCCAGTTATATTCAACTTGGTTAACGTTTTATAGCATGGAAATAGCTTTTGGAACGTTAGAGCAGAAAATAATTGATCGATTTAAACCGGCTGAGCATATTTTCTGTTTTCAAAAGAATTTCCGCTCTGATACGTCATAAAACAATTATTTGCTTCCGCTTGAATTCGTGACAAAACTACTTCCTACCTGCTATATCACTAGTAACTTCTTTATTTATATTACTTCACAAATCCACTAACTTGAACGTGACGCCGCTTTAAAGCGGCTTGAAATGATACGATATTAGAATAAATTCAAATTAATTCTACTACGTCATAACCAGAACTAGCAGTTCTACTACTTCGCAACATCATTACTTAACGAAACAAAACTACGTCA
Source organism: Thalia democratica (assembly GCF_965202585.1). Lineage (NCBI taxonomy): Eukaryota > Metazoa > Chordata > Thaliacea > Salpida > Salpidae > Thalia > Thalia democratica. Next base: position 37,551 of record NW_028139871.1, on the reverse strand, counting down.
CAACCACAACTTTGTCAACTCACAAAACAGTCTTATCAGTTCTCAACAATCAATGCCAATTGAATAGAACAAAATTAGAAACAACTTAACAAATATTCATACTACTCGAGTTATGATGACGTCACAACACTAACTTCCTGTCGATGACGTCATGACGCATCTCCTCCACGGCAGCTTCGATCTCGCTCAGCTTATTCTCGCTGTTGGCCGCCTTCTTTCCGTACTCGTGCCTCGAACTGTCCAGGTTCAATCTCCTCCTCCGCAGCGGTCGGTAGGTGGCGTACTTGCGGTTTATGACGTCACAGATGGCTTTCTGGTTGAGCTCGATCAGACGGTTCATCTCCGCCATGTTGGTTTGCTGTAAAAGTATTTTTATTAAATTCCTTCAATTTTGTTAATTATTAAATTAAATTAAATATTTTAGTGATACAACACTTTTTGTGTTTGTATTTAGTTTAAAACAACTTTATTTTATATAAAAATAAAAATTATATTATATAAAATAATAATTTAAGTTTATATAAAATTTGTTGTGCAATAATTATTTTGTACAGACATTTAAAAACTATTTAACACTAGTGTTTTTTAGTTTATAAATAGAATTTTCTTAAATTTTTGACGTCTTAATGCAAAAGGAATTACTATTTAATAATTCTACAGTCATTTAATCTATTGCTAACATTCAAAAAACACATTAACTATTGAAAGTTTATTTATATTAAAACAAGTTTTTTTTGCGTTATCAGCAACTTTTTATTATTATATCACTTCCATCTCTTAAAATAGTAATTTGGCAAAGACCTCAATTCATCTACAATGAAAACCGCAAAAAGTCTGCAAATTAATTTTTTTTTGTGCCCTTAAAGATACATAAAAAGCCTCTATTGTTAGCTGGCTTTTCTCAGACAGAACTTTTGTGAAAGCCAAAAGTTTCTCACTGTTTTAATTGTGGCTAAAACAAACTTTTATTTTTCTGCTCCAACTGTTTTATTTTTCAATCCAAAAAAGATTTAATGAGCGCAAATAATCTAATTAATGGCAAAAACTTTGAATATAATTACCTCTTTAATGTGAACGTGGATTTTTGCGGGAATTCAATATTCAAAATAAGTTTGAAATTTTCGCGCGCTTGTGAAAATATTTGCCTCTAAAACAACACGAAATTGTTGGATTAGAGCGGCGTAATTGGATGATATAGAATATAAAAGGAAGTGCACCTCACTTTTAAACCACTCTTTTTTATTCAAATTCAACTTACTTGCTTCTCCTTAAGGTTTTCGCATTCAGTTCTTAATACTTTAGCGACCATGTTCACTTGCTTAAGCTGTTCTTTGTACCAGTTTATTGTCGCTTTGTCCTCTTTAATTGGCATTTTTTGCTCATTTGTTTGCTGTAACAAAATCTAATTAGATACGATTAAAATACAAAGAGTACTTTTCGTTTGGTCAACTTTGACAACATTATGTTAAACTAGCATTAATAAGTTGTCAAAAAACTTTTATTTTAATTTTTATAACAAGTGACTATAAAGTATTTAAAAAGTTTAAGTTTATTTAAAATTAATAAAAATGTAGTAAATTTGACTTCAATCAAATACAAACACTGCTTTAAGTTTTTTAAATGAAAGTTTAAAGTTTATTGATAAAGTTTGTGTTGCATAATTTTTGTAATTGATTTGTTTTAAGTGGTCAATTAAAAGCTAATTCAAATACTCAATCAAAAGGTTTTATAAACAATTGCTGATTATTTATCTACATATAGTTTCTTAAAACAGTATTTGCGGCTCCTTTTATAATTAAAAAGCTTTTCAATCATTTAAAATTTTTTATAATCATTTCTGTTTTATAAAAAAGCTATTGTTGTTATTCAAAAAGAACTGTTTTAAAAGTAAAAATTGTAAAGCTGTTGTTGTTATTCAAAAAGAACTGTTTTAAAGAAAAAATTGTTTTTTTTTTGTTTTATACAAATCATAAGTATAACTTCATAGTAACTTTACCTGATTTTTAACTTTAGTTTCTTTTACAGTTGTTACAACCGGTTGGTTAACTTCAAATGAGTCAGGACAATTATCACTGCTGTTTATTGACTCAAGACTGTTACAACTGTCCATTTCGATTTTGTCCTGAAAAAATACTCAACTAAATAATAAATTTTATGCTTAATTTAGTTTAACGTTAAAGTCCATTGAAAGCTTAAAAAAAATAAAGATAAACTGCTTACTTTTAAAGAAAACAAGAAAAAAGTAAGTTTTAGAACAAACAAACCTTTTTGCTTACAGTCAGCAAGTTTTGATTTATGTTGTCCTGCTGATTAAAGTTTTTGTTTACAGCCAAATCCATTTTTGTAACAACATCTTCGTTTTTGACGACGTCAGCATTCTTAATGACGTCAACGTTCTTAATAACGTCAACGTTCTTTATGATGCAGCACTCGTAGTAGGGAGGGCTCTTGTAGCTCTCCACTTTCTCATCTTTGACCTCCTCCGACACCGGGACCAGCTTGATCCGAGTCCCGTCTTCCTCCCTGTAAACGTGATCCCTGTGACGACTCTCCTCCCTGGGTTCCTCGCGACCTTCGCGAACTTCGAACATCTTCTCAGCGGGGGACTTCCCCTTCTCGAGACCGTTGTTGTACGTCTGCACGTTTCCGTCCTGGAAGATGAGAACGTCGTTTTGGAAGGAGACCCGCTTGGAAGGCCTATGGTTGGACGAAGTGCTGAACTCGGACATGGAGGAGTTTGATGAAGAGCTTTGGTAATAAAGAACATAAGTTAAGTAAGTATGTATTATACTGTGATCATGGTAAATATAAAAAAATATTTAAATGAAATTCAAAACAGTTAAGAAAAAAAAAGTGCAAGTTAAATAATAGCATTTAAGGATGTAAAACATTAAAATTTTGGCACTTTTTAGTTCATAAAATAAAATAACCATTTGAAGTTTATAAAAAACTTTATTAGTATTTTTTCAAACTTGATTAATAAAATTTATTGTACGTTAGCCAACTGATTACCAACCTTTTTATTGAACTTTTAAGCACTCCCATGAGCAAAGGAGCGGATGCGTTCGTCGGAAAAGAACTTGGAGCCGGTTTCGGGGCGCCAAACTGTTTGTTTTCAAAATTAGTGGCCAAGTTCCCCATCACTAGCGAGCTCACCAGACTGCTCTTCGGTATGAGGGCTTTCTTGGCGTGGAGGGGTGAAAGATTGGTGGTTATTATGGTGTTTTTCAGCTCGATGTTGAGGGGTCTGTGAACTTCATTGAGCTTAGCATCCTCGATATTTTCAAGTTTCAGTTCTTCGTTTTGTTTATCTTCAAACACGCTTTCGTTGTGATCAGTGTCATCAAAATGTTCTTTGACTCCGCCCGTGTTGAAACCGGTTGGTTTTGGTGAGCCTATGTGCTCATGGTTGTTGTAAGGCGCACTAACATTGCTTTCATTGAAAGATTGTGACAAGTTTACGCTGCCGTTTGCAGCCAAAGGTTCAGGCGCGTTTAAAACAACTTCTTCCACTTTGTCAACTTCTTCGAAACTGGGCTTCGAAGGCAAGTTCTTCTTCGACGAAGCCTTGTCGTTCTTGCTGGAACTCAACGACGACTTCAAGCTCGACCTGACTCCGGCCAGCCTCTTAAACCCGAACAGCTTGCTCGTCTTCTTCGCGGGTTTGTCGCTTTTAGACGCGCCGCTTTGGTCGGGCTTCGGTTTTTCCACCGCAGAATAATTCGTAACAGCATTCGTTTTATTCAAACTAATTTTTGCCGTCGTTTTGCTCCCAAAACCGCTCTTTTTCACCTCCCTGGGGTTGTCTTCTTTCGGCGGCACCTGCGGGATCATCACCGGCTTCAGCCGCTGGATGCCCTTCGCCGACCTGCCCGTGCCCCGGTTGATCGTCGCCCTCTTCTCCCCACCCTCCCTCTGTCCGGCAGAGAGGTCGTTGTTGGAGGAGACGGCGGAGGACGAGGGTGAGGGGATGGTGGTTGGTTTCTTCAACAACCGCGTGGTGGCGCTGCGCAGTTTCGACGTGGGGTTTTTCCCCTTTTTGTCGGCGGACAGCGCCGGTTTCGGCTTTTCCAGGTTGCTCTTCGGCTTGACGAAAGGTTTAGTCTTGCCCAGGTTCGACCTCGGAGACATTATTCTCGACGTGGGAAGCTTCAACGACGGAACGTTTTCGTCGAATCCCTTGTCCTCTTCGAAAACCTCCTCCTCTTCGGCGATGCAGTCGTAAGAAGCGGGCGAGTTCAGGTTGGTCCTGGGCTGCAGCAGACCCGACGGCTTGAAGTTGTTCTGCTTCACCTGGGAGTAGGACGGCACGTTGGACTTGTTCTCCATGGCGCTCGTCAGAGACGCCCTGTTCGCGCTCCTGCTCGGCTCGCTCCGCCTGCCCACCCCCGCCGTCTTCGGCCTCGGCAACGAGTTGTAGCTCAGCCTCGATTTACCGGCGTCCTTGTTGTTGTTGTTGTTCGAGGTGGCTGCGGGGGATTTTACGCGGTGGTTTTGCAGGACCTTTTTGGCGCCCACCGACGAGGGTTTCAGCAGCTTGTTCTGCTTCGGTTTCTGGAGCTTCGTCTGTGGCTGCTTGACACCTGGTGCTGGTATCGACTTCTTCGCTCCTCCTGGCTGGGGGATGCCTGAGTTGACTTTCTTCTTCAGTTTCAGCACTGAGCCGTTGCTGATCCGGCTGTAAAAATATATGATTTTTCTACTCAAACATATAATAATAGTAGTTTTAATACTATTTTGGCTGAAAATATAAACTTGACATGAGGAATATTTGTTACTTGATAACTTTGAAATTCTGTTGAATTTTGAACTTTTGGTTAGAAAAGCTGACGCACGATACTTTAATTTGTACATATCTTGCTGAATTAAATATTTTCGAGTTTTAAGTTACTCTTAAGCCAATAAAGTCAAACTTTTGAATGATGTGTTTTACAGTATATACAAAGGTATAAGTTCTAACAAACACTCTTGAGAGGAAAAGGCTCAAATAACAATGAAATAGTGTATTGTTTGGTAAGGTGCATATACTACTTGTCAATAGAGCTTTTTATAGTAAATAACTGTACAATGCAATGTTTTTGGTAAAGTGACATAAAAGCTTTTAGTTTTTTGTAAAGACACTTATCTTTGTTTATGTTAAACATTAAAGTTTATTAATATAGGTTGATATAAAATCAGATAAAATCTAGATACTGATCATAATAAAACTGTTTTAAAATATACTTTTGTGATATAAAATCTGTATAATGTACTTGTACAAAGCGTAACACAATAGGTTTGCTATTCAGATCATTTATTTCTGTTATCATTTGAACTACTTAAAAATGTTGTAAATCATAACAATCAAAAATTATTTAATATATAAGTCTTAAGACTTTTCTTATCTCTAAAAAGACGTTGTAATATTCAATAATTTATGCAATACAATTTATGAAAGGCTTTAAAAATTTTTTTTTTAAATCTTAAACCATTTTAATGTTAAACTAAAGTAATTCAAATGTTATTTTCTAAAATACAAAACAATAGTTTATTAGTATATAATAAAGATCATACACCATCAGTAAATAGTTTATTAGTATATAATAAAGATCATACACCATCAGTATGGTTGTCAACAGTGGTTTATACTCAAATTTCTGTTAACATCTTAAAAAACAGTATATATTCTCATCTAAAATTTTTACTAGACGTAATGAATAAGTAGCAACAAAATTGTTTAACTACAAAATTCCAAAGTAATTAATATATTCTAAGCTTTAAACTTCTTTCAACACTAGAGTTATTAAGAAGTTACAAAACCGCAAACAAGTAGTCAACGGTTTAACAAAGCTACTACTGTGATAGAAGCTTATTTTAAGACATGTATAAAAAGTTTGTGATTATGCCAATACCATACGAATATTTTTAGAAAATAGTATTCAAATTTTAAAACCGCATTTGAAAAAGATAAAAGAGATTATTGATAAGCGGCAAACTCAAAATGCTTAAGTAGAAAATATAAAGACACAGTGTGTGTTGTGCATTTAAAAAAGCTTCTTGTTTTAATGCTGTAATGCTTTAATTTCCAAAATTACTAATCAACTTAAGCTTAAAAGCATTTTAAAAGTTTAAAAAATTAAAGGTAATCCAGTTTAAAATTCAATTTACCAACAGAGCTAAAAGTTTTCAGAATTTTATTAAAAAAAGTTTTGCTCAAGTAATTTGTTGTAATTTTTCGTACAGTTTAACAAAAACTAAATAAAATAAGATCTGAAATTGTGAAAAAAAATTCACTAACCTGACGTTTTCCACAGGCTCGAAATTGCCATTGTTGCGGTTCTTCAGCAAGATGCTGTGCCTCTGCGGTTCCAACATGGGCATAGTCAACAGTCCCTGGTACGATTGGACGAACAGGGCCCTTATGGTGTCCAAGCTTGTCAGTTCGTTTGGCAGTAAGGCCGCTTTCAGTTGGTCCAAGTATTCCAAGTGGACCACTCCTGGTTGGTGGGATTTTTAATTTAAAATTAACGCTAGGTTAAGCTAAAAAAAAACATGTTAATCTGTTTTAGTTAACCTATAATCAAAACAATTATATACAAGTTTATTCAGTTTCATGGACAATATACAAAGACTATTTTTATTACAATTTCTAGACACATTCTTACTTTTCTAGCGTTTTTATTTTTTGGTATTTTGATTTATCATTCTAAAACTGCTTTGGTTACAACTCAATTTAAACTTGACTTGCAAATTAAAACAAACTGCCACCGTATTTTCAAACAACCTCTCACAGTCAAAAACAAAACAACTGAAACCCTTCGGGCGCCAAAACAAAGCGAACATAAACAAAACTCAATATTTGTGTGAGACTTTCTTGCTACAACATCACCTTGTTGTTTTCGACTAAAATGTCAGTTCGTTAACAAACGTGATCTTATTTAAGGTATTTGACATTCTTTTCAGCTGCAAGCTTCTTCGCACTTGCGTGTGGCTACTATACGAAAAGTGCACGAGGCAGTAAAATTTTTACGGCTTTGCAAACAAAAAGTTGACCCGAAACGAGCGCTGAGTTTAAATTGAATTTTTGCATAACCCTTTAGCCCCTTTAATGTTATAAAAGCGCGCAAAGTTGACTTTGAAGTGCCTTTGTGTTGGATGTTGTACAAAGCCGGATTGTCCTTACGTAGAAACTTTTATGATTACAACAATTACGTTTCAGCGCGCTTGTTCAGTTTCGAACGTTTTCATAATTGCTCTCAACAACTTTTTACATTTTTCATGAAACCGCCAATTTCGACAGTTGTTTTATTTTTCTTTTAATTTTAAGCAAAACTTGAACTACTGTTCTAATTTTATGTAAGAATTACAATAAGCGGAAGTTAAATTTTATAAGAAACAAATATCATAAGTATGTTTGTCACAAGTAATTAATATTATAAACTTTTATGACCTTGTTACAACACAATATTTCAGCAAAAAACTAAGTTTAAAATAATGCAAAAAAGAGTAAAAAATATTTATTTTCAACTTAAAACATAACTGAAAAAGGTCTTTAAAATATTACTAGGGGGAGGGGTGTAATTTGTTACCATTATAATCCTCGAAGGTCAAGTTAATTAATAAACATCAGAAGCAAAGACAGAAGGTTGTTTACAATCAGGCCTCAAATCTAAACTTGATTGTGATGTACAGCTGCTAAAAGGCCCAGCAACTTTTGATGAATTGCAGTATAATTTTCAACAAGTTCACAGCAACTGCTTTACAGCTCTTGCGTGGCTATAAAGCATGTCAAGGTAAAGACTTTACAACTTTTTATGCTCAAATTTCTGGTAAAATTCAAAAATAAACAGTTTTGTAAACAGCGTCTCTGCTGCTTGTTTATGCGCGTCAGGCTAACACGAATTGATTGCAGCGAAACCGACCAATCAAATGACGAGGAAAAGTTGGATTGTTGACAAGGATGAGCGTTGAAGCCTGTAGAGCCGATATAGCGCGCACACAGTGTTGGCTTGTGTTTATGTGATCATCCGAACGAGTGGGCTTACAGCGGCTTACTAATTATCAGAAAATTAACGGTCAAGTAGGTTTCTAGCACAACTTTGCCCAGTTTGCTGTTGTTTTTACAAGTTACTTTTTTCTTCAGTGCACGAACGTTTTTTTAAACATTAAAAAAAGTGTTTCCACTCGCTCACAGTGTCAAACAGATAAAAAGAAACAGCTCAAAGAGGCTTACTGGTCATTACTAATCTCCACTGCGCGGTCAGCCAAGTTGAAATGACACAAGCGAGCAATTGCACCATCGTAAACAAAAAGTCATCAACCTGCTATTTCGCTCAAGTCGATTATGACGTCACAGAGGCTCATTAAAATTCGTGGGAAGATTTAAAGTGGCTGCCGAGTTTAGTCATCAACAAGTTTTTGTTATTGAAAGTGTGGAACCACGTGATGCAAAGAGGTGGTGCTTTTGTTCGATAAGCATAAACTTGTTTGAAGTTTCTCAAAACTTAACTGGTTGTTTGTAAACTTTGTTTTATTTTTCTATATGTGATTTTTGCACTATGACTTAGTTATAACTTATCTAAGATTTCTCAATACTAACTAGTTGTTTTTGAACTTTTTTTTCATAAATTTAACAATATGACTTAATTATAACTTCTTTTAACTTTCCCAAAACATTACTATTTGTTTATAAGCTTTGTTTTGTTTTGCTGAGAATATCTTCAATATTAGTCAATACAGCTTTCTTTAATACTAAGTTACAAACAATAAAATTAATTATCCAAAATTTTAAGTAGTTTTAATATAAATTTTTAGTTAAGTTGTAGTAAACACAGACCATTGGTAACTTTTTTATTAATTATTAGATTACTTAAAGTTAAAGAAAATTTTATAAAAATAAAACAAAAAGATAAAGTACACCAAAAAAGTTTAATTTATAAAAGTTTGCAATTAATGACTTTAATTATACAGTTACATAAATATTACTTTCTCAAGTAATAAGTAGCACAAAGAAAGCGATCTAATTTAGGCTGATTAAAACTTTCCTAACAACAAATACACATTAAGCTGAAATAAACCTTTTTTTAATACTATAACATAAAGTTACTTTTTCTAGTTACACAATAAGAAAAACTTTGTAATAAAAGTTTAATCAAAAAGTTTTAATCCTTTTAAAAGCTGTATAAAAAAGTTTTTTTGAAGTTTATTTTTAAACAAAATCTTACAAACTCAGTTTACTGCTGGGCATGTATTTGTACTAATTTGTAAACAAAGTAAGATCGTGATTGTGATCTTATCTAAAAATAACGTTTTGTTTGTTGTTTTTGAAAAAACCCTAATCAGTGTTATTGTTGAAAAAGATAAACAAAGTATAAAAACAAAACATTAAACAAAGTAACAGACGAATTTCAACTCCTATACTTTAATTAATAGAACGTGTATAACTAATTAAAAATATCTTATTACATTGTCTTTAACTAGTTATATAGATTATGTTTAATTAATTGCATATATTACTATTGTCAACTATTGGCTTGCATTCATAAAAGCAATAAAAAAAATAAAATAATACTAAATTAAAACTGATGCTTTAAGAACAACTGTCATTTTAAGCACAAAAATAAAGCAACTGTAAAAAATTCAAACTAGCAACTTATGGCAACAACAACAGAACTGCTTGAAAAATTCCAGCTTCAAAGAAAAGCTTGAAATTCAAACTTGAAGTTTGGAGTTGAGCTAACTTCCAACTGTGAAATCTATCAAAACAAATTCCGAATGGCAGCCTACCACACTGTCAATTCCACTGTCAAATACGCGACACAGTCAAAACTTTTTCTATTTTTCTGATTGCTCACTCGCTACAAGCTTTAAATTGTGTTTAAATGCATTAACTTTGAGTGGCTTTCTAGATTTGTTAGTTTCGCTTCGCACACGAAATAATATGTAGTTTTAAGCCTTTTACGGACGAAGAAAACATCATTTCTTTTGTGACTCAAGTACTTTTTTTGTATAAAAACCACAAAACGACAACAAACAAACTAAACAGAAAGATTAAATCAGGCCAACAAAGAAAATGAAACTACATTAAAAGTCTTACACGAAAAAATTATGCCGTAAATAAAAGCAAAATAAAAATGCTCCATTGTAAAGGAAAATTTCCTGCTAATAGCCGTCGCAACAAGATCTTTTAAAGCCAGTACAGAGGTTTCAAAATACTCAAGATACGTTACAAGTTCATTGAAGTGGTGTTTTGTTCCTTGTTAAATGGAAGTTAAACAATGGGCCTTTAGGTTTTGTACTTATTTTAAAACAATGTTGTGCTTTTTTACTGTTTGCAGAGGCTTAGTTAACAAATTTAAAGTCTATTTTTAGTATCAGGTGTCATATTTAAAAACCAATTTGCTTAAAACTTTTTAAACTATCAAAGTTAAATGAACCAATTGTTTGTAACTTAATTACTTTTTGTAGCTTGATAAAGCAAAGTATGTTTGGAAATTTTAAGGAAAAAAGTGTTGATTGATTAATTAATTTAGTCTTCCGAAGTAAATTATGATACATCCTTTCAATGTTCACAATAATGACCGCAAAAATATTTTTTATTTATTATATTTTGATTAAAAACAATATTAAAAACTGTAAACAAACAAAGGAAGTGCTCAAATTAAAAACAAGTGATTAAATTCTATTTTGCTTTGAATAAACACTGAATACACAAACTAGCACCACAAGTTTGTCATTTAAACTTTTTAATCTCAATTTGCAATCGAATTAGCAGCGAGATTAGAGTCTGCGCTAATTAGCCTGGCTTCCTACACAAAACAGATAAGAAGCAAACAAAGTGTCTGGTTGCATTTATTTATAAACACACTTCAGGTGAGTTCTGGCAATTGTTAGTACTTTCTCCACACTTTTTATTGGCCTTTTTGTCACTCGTCGCCACCCTCTTTGAAGTGCCTTGATCTTGACTTAGAAGCTCAAAAGGAAAACTGGAAATTATTAAATTACTCCCGGTCAATATTTTTCGCGTGTTATCGAGATATATTGTTTCAAAAAAAAAACATTTAGTAACGACCTCACTTTTTGCACAGTGGCAATTACATTTGAAATTTTCTAGACGTTCTCAAACTGCCATGCAGTTACACCGATACTTGTTTACTCTCGCGTCTGGCTTCTTGTTTTCCGCGCAAGAACGTTTTATGACGTCATATTGAAACTTCTGACACGTCACAATCGAGATGACCTCGCGCGCGCTGCGATGCCAGTGAGGAGAAAATCAGTTGAGACGCGCCGACGTCAAAGTTGGCTTTTGTTGGGCAAAACGGCGGAAAATTCACTAAAAACTCTCCCATGGATGTACCTTCAAAAAAAAATTTTAACTTTGTTTGAATAATGATCCACTCACTATTTGGTATACTTCGGCGGTTTGTGCGAAAAATTTAAAACATTTCGATTCTGTTTCTACACACATTTGAAAAAAGTTTTAAATCTGGGAAAATATTTCTCGGATTCGAGAATCACTCCGCACCATTAAGTAATTATAAACCTCTCGGCCCTTTTTTTAAAATCACATTTTTGTCAACACTATTATTTTCAAAGGAATTCCTAGTATAATTGTCCGGCGAGCAATTTCTCCGTATTTTCTTTCATCTCTGATCGTAAACACGCGTAAGAATTTTTACGGCATTTTTACTTTTATTTAAAAACTTTTATATTTAAGTTTATTCTCGTTCTGAACAAATTTGTTTGCTCACCGGGGTCGAGTTACGGTTTGTTCCTGTGAAAATAAGTACGTTGGTGTTTCACAGGTGTTTTAGGTGTTTGGTTAACTTCTGCGTGACCCGTTGCAGCCTCTGCTACCAAGTTTGTGTTCTCACGAAGCTTTAAAATTTTATTTTATTTATTACTACATGCTTTTTGTGAGCAAGAGAATAATTCATAAGTGCAGATTTCGTTGGTAGATAAAGGTTTCCTTCTGAATTAAATATTCATGACGGAACGATTTCCAAAGAATTCATCGAATTGCTATTTATAGACGTATGATGTTTACGTAAAACGCTGCTTTTTAAAAAAGTACTTGTGAAATCAAACATGTTTAACTTACGAATTATCTAAATATTTCGCGATACTTGAACTGACAAGCGCTGGCGTTATCAATATTGCAAAAATGCGTATTATGCAACGCAGGAGAATGTGCTCGAAGCACTACAAACACACTATAACAGGCCGTTGTGACGTAACAATTGCATGGATGATATTTCTGCAAATTTGTTTATTCAACAACCACTTAAAACTTCAAATGATTTATTAGAATTTTTTTTTTATGAAATACTGGTTATCTATTCAACAAAATAAAATAAACAGCACTTCTACTTGTTATGAAATAATTCATTCTTACGCTGAAAGAGTAAAAAAATATATAAAAATTTTTTTTAGAAAATAATTACAAAAACTATATATGACAAATTGCCAGCTCTACTGATTTTTATTATTTAAAATTTTTATTTTTACATAATTAACCACTTTTGAAAAATTGCAGCCAACTCAGTGCAGATTATTGTTTTTAAAACAAGAAAACAAAAACACTTTTATTCTCAACTTTGTTTTGGCAAACTGCAACATGCTTGCTTCCTTCTGATAACAGCTTCCCTTCTTACGTACCTCTCACAAACACGCAAACTTGTGTGACATCTCAAACTCTTGTGTGTTTTGCGCTTCAATGTTGTCTTTAGATTTCCGATAAAACGCTTCGCCCGTTGTTCGAATAAAAGCGCGAGCTCTTGTAAAGCTGAGAGCTGATAAAACACCTTGAAAAGCAGACGATTTTTTTCGCAACGAGTTAACGATTTTTTAATAATGTGTCTTTTGTTATCTTAAGAACAAGTTTTGGTCACCGCACTGTAGGTAGCGGTTCGCGTTCACAAGTGCTTCTTTATGTCATCAACTTGTTTTTTTTTCATTACAGCCGCAATACAAATGTTTGGTTGAAAAGGAAATTGATTAATTTTTTTTTGTTACCAATTTCGGTACATATATAGAAGTTGTAAGACGAGTGTTGAATTTGGACTTGGAAAGCTTATTTTATGGTGTGTTGTTTAAAGCACAATCCTGATTTTTTTCGAAAATAAAACTTTTTATTGTTTGGACTTGTAGAAATAATTCGTACAAAGCATAAAGTTGAAAACAAACAAATATATTTTAAAAATTGTGTTAGTATATTTTAATTTACGAATAAATTTTAATGACTTTTTAAATATAGTTCTCATTTATGTTTCTGTTAAAAATTGTTTAGTTATCGAATTCAAAACACTTTTTTTTTCTAAAGTTCCAAAGTCTAAACAAAGAAAAAGAATAACCTGACAATTTTTTTTTAAATTCTAAGAATAAAGTACATTTTCATTTACCTTATGCAGCCTAATACTAATATTTGTTTAATAATTTATCAAACTAATTACGCGACTGACAACTAAACAAACTGTTTATTTACAAAAAATAAACGAAATGACTGAAAACTGGGAGAGCTTTTAGTTCTGTAAACAAACAAACTTTCAAAAAAAAAAAACAAATAATAATAGATAAATATACAAACTGTATTTTCCAATCAAACCACTGACTGCTTGCTTCTGCAAAACATCCCGATGTAAAACCTTGCACGCTGTATGTGCTTCAGTGCAAAAAAAAGTTCGAAAAAAGCGCGCTCTCTCTGTTTTCTCGATTGCGATGTTTGTGACGTCACAACGACGATACTTCAGGTGTACTTGGAGCGATTTCGGTAATCCGTTCACTCAAACACTAGAAAGATTCGATATGCCGTGATACGATTTAAAGATGTGTCGCTGTGCTTGGCTTGAGTTTTTTGCTTTGTTCGAAATATTTGAGATTTAATCGCTTTTTTTTCAAATGTTTTTTTAAGGCTCACTTATCATTTTCGTGAAAACTGGTATGCCTGTTATGTTTGAGTGGATCGTTTACAATACATTGGTTTTGAAAAAACTTAATACTTTAAAATGAAACTAAGTTTTAAAATTTTCTACAATTTTTTTTTGTGAAACTGTTAATTTTATTCAGATTAAAATTGCAGCTTAAATAAACAGTATACAGATCGAGTTAAACTAAAAATTAAATATCGTTTATTTAATATTGTTTAGGATTTTTTTTTAATTAGCTAAAACAAGTCGTAAATAACTATGCTTATTGTTTTTAAATTTAATTTTTCAACCAGTAACGCTTAATTTAGCGTAAATTATAAAGTTTTGTAAACACAATTCAACTTCATTGTTCAAAACTGTACTTTCGCACAAAGCACAGTTTTAATAATCGATTTAGGCTTTTTTTTAAGTAAACTTAACGTGAAAATTAGCTGATTAGAAAAAACTTTGTAAACACAACTAATGTTTTGTGAAATCAAGGCAATACATAGAAACACTTATTTGTTATTTAAATGTTGTAAATATTGAAGCTATTTTACTTAAAACTTTGAACACCATATAAAAATTATTAAGAAAGCTATAATTATTCAACCAAAATATTTATCAGTCATTACTTTTTTTTTTTAATTTAAAGTAATTTGTGCATATACTATTTTCGACAGTCTTTCTTTAATGAAAAAATATTCACCGAACATAGCAAATAAGTTATAAAATACTAATCCTACAGACACAAAACTTATAACTAATATTTGCATAAGGCTAGATGTCGCTTTTTTATTTTTACAGTAAATATGTTTGCATTGTAAAAAGTAAAGTGAAATAAAATACTAGGCATATAAAACCAAGCCCGCAATCAAATCATGTTTGATAAAAAATTGTTCTCAAATTTCATAAATTGGACATGACCGCTTTGACTTTTAAGTATTTAAAATTTTCAACTTGACATGAAAATCAAAAACATGCAAGTTTTGTTTTACATTTTGTTTGCAGATATCTTTAAGCTTGTTGTTCTGCATTACGATTTTTTAACTGTTTGAAATTTTTGTTTTGAAGAAGCTTTTTAAATATATAGATTTCACGTAAAACTAGTTTAAACGAGTATTTTAAAGTACGCACTGGAGTAAGTAGGTTAAGTTTACTACATACCCTACTTAATCTGCAATAAGACACTCATTGTTTCTCGGTGGAAGCTCTTTTAAATTATGTTTTTAAGTTTTGTAAAACACCATTAAACTGCGTAAGATGTTGTGACTTTTAAAGTTATTTATTTTATTGTAAACCAAGCTGATATAAGTAATATTACTGTATGTATAAGTGTATTTTGTACTATCAAAAGCAGTACATTATACTTGGTACTTTGTCATTATTCATCAAGTACGCACACTGAGCTGTTTTTACAAAATTTATTTTATTTTAAACTTTATATAAGTTGCTACAATGTTTTATAAATACTATTAAATAAGTTAACTCTCTAAACATTTTTTTTAAACTTCAAACCGACAAAACGGAGCTTCGTGGAAATTCAGCAAACCTTTTGAAAGGTGTAGAAACTTTTATATTGAATTTACAAACATTTAATTTCAGTATTCTATGTAAAGTTATAAACTTCAAATTTTTTCTAATCATTTATCAGCAGAAACGAACCAAACGGAGCTTTTAAACTATTCAACTTTGCTGTTCTAAATACAGATATTGTTATTATTACTTTCTTCTAATCAACAAACTTCAAACGAACCCAACGGCGCCTCGTGGCTTCTGCTCCTCGTCCTCACAATAGGTAGGGACGCTCTTGAGGAGCAGCTCCTCGACAAGGACCGCTCGCAGGATGAGAGAGGACGATCCGAGTACAATGAGGCCTGGTGGTCCGAGTAGGTCGATGGGGAGCACGGGTGGTCCGACATGTACCCGCAAGTGGACGCCAACGAGGCCCTCTGGTGGTTGCTAGGTGATCCGTAATTGTTGCCCTTTAAGTGAAATTATGTTTTATAGGAGCGAGTAAGTATTGTTGATTAACAATGAGAGTTTTACTTTAATCGTTTTGTTTTGTTTATTAGTGTTGTTTAAGGATGGTAAGTTGTAAAACAAATTAAGATTGAGCAGTTTTTGCAGTTCAAAAAATCAAACCAAACCTTTATTCTAAAAATCAACGAGCTCAGTTTTTCCTGTTTAAGTTACTTTTACGATTGTTTGTTTAATCTCTTTAATAAGCACAGTTGTGTATAGTAATTGCAGAACAGAAGTATAACCCTTTAACAAAAAAAAAATCAATATTTCTTTTACATGTTTCAAATCAAAGTAAAAATCAAAATGTACTTGAACTTGTGATAATCTACGAAGCAAATTGCTAGTACAGAAAATTACCTAACATGAAAACGACAATAAGAAAAGTTATTAACCATTTGCAGCAGCGGTCAAGTGCAATTGTCAACAATTGGCCACTCTGCGCCTATTATTTCGGCACAAAAAAAAAGTTCTAAGAAAAGCTACTTCAAAAACGAAAAAACTTCAAAGCTAAAAATAACAGCACAACAATTTCGGCCTCTTAGTTAGCAGTGTGCTCGCAGCACAACAATAAACACAAAACCCTCCAATTTTGAACAGAAAGGAAATAATAAATTTCACAACCTGCTCCCTTCTATTGTGGTCCTTTCCACCGGGGTAGCCTTCAATGGCGGGGTTCTTTTGTTGGTACTTAACCTGCACGTAATTAATGAACATCTTCCGTTTCCTTTCAGCTTCATGTGACGTCATAACGCCCCTCTGCTGACGCTTGTGGTGTTTTCTGTGTCCGTTTGGTGTCGCGAGCGAGCACGTGTTGGCGTCTTGCGTGTAAGAAAATCTCTTCATTTGCTTCTGAAAATTAAAACTTGATTTTGTTTGTTTTATTTTCCGGAAATTTGAAAATAGTTAAAAGTACCTGTAAATATATGTACCTTATACTTAATAAAAATGTAAATGAAGTCCTTAAAATTTATTTCTAAATATAATGCGTCAATTTTTTAAAACTTTATTAGCTTTTTGACATATTTTTCCTTTATTTTATTAAACTTTATGTGCTTTTAATTCTCTACAGGCTTTATTATATGCATCCTAAGAACAGTTGCCATTTTTTGCACACACAGGTTTAAATCGGCTTACTGAAATCCTCATTTTTTAAGAAATAGTAATCAATTACGCAAACCACCAGTAAGGCTTCACAAAAGTCATTATAAAAAGTAAATGAAGTGTAACATTACCTCAGAGTTGAAAGAAGATTTGTAATCTTCATCACAGCTCGGCAGTATTTGCGAATTGTAAAGGTAGTTTTTCCCATGACTTTTTTTAATTACATCTAAATAAATAAAAGTAACTAGTGAGAGGTTGTTGTAACAAGTAATTAAGTTGCTGTAAAATTTATTAATTCTATTTTTACCTAGGTAGTAAAAGTTTATTGGTCGTTATTTAAAACAATAAGTTGTAAAACTTTGAATTGGCACTTAAAATTATTTTAAAGTTTATTTTTGAAATAAATTTTTTAGTTTTATTTTAGTTTAAGTATAAAAGTCTAATGTAGTTCAAATTTAAGTTAATGATTAAAAACATTATTATAACAAAAACTAATATTGCATAAAACAAACAATAAAAAACAAACAACTTAATTACACCAGGTTATCCTAAAAAAGTTTCAACATTTTTTTTTGTTTATAGGAGTTATAAAATGTAGATAAACAAATCTTGCAAGTATAAAACATGTTTTGCAACAACTTTATATTGGTTATCTTTTATTCACTCCCAATACTTTATAATCGAGTTTAGTTTTAAGTCAGTGATAGCATAAATTGTTTACATTAAATGCATTTTTAATAAAACAAGTCACTGAATTTTAAAAACAACATAAAAGCAGAATTGAAAATATTGTCTTTTCAATACACTCAGTAACATTGGAAACACTTTTTGTAAAATTGTAATTTTTTTTTATTTTACCTTATTACTTTGCTTAAACTCAGTGAAATGCGCTTAGTCTATAAAAAAAATATAAATACACTGTATAGATAAAAAAGTTAGTCCTTTAATCTACCTAGCTAACCCCAAGCACTAATAGAAAAGCTTAATTACAAAATGACCAACTCGTAATCCGCCCTCGAAAAACCTTTGTGACACAAAAAGGTATCAAGAGAAATGCAAACACTACTCAACAAACTGATCAAACAAAGGGGCACACCGTCACAAGTAGCTGATGGCCAACTATGACTAACGACAAGTCTGCTTCGTGAACCCAAAGAAAACATTTCAGCTGTTTTTTCAACTAATGTAATTGTGAACTTGTCAAAACAACTGGTTGGTTTGTGAAAACAAGATGGAACAGCTACGTAAATGTTTTAGATATTTAAGACTATTGAACTTATTTATTTAATTGTATGTGTTTTGTTAACTTTAGATCTTACTTTTTTCAAACTAAGGCTTACACTGTCATAAAGAAACAAAATTTAAGTACTTTTTGACAATTTTCTTAACACTGTTTGTAGTTATACAAACAGTCAAAACATAAAAAAGATGTTATTAAAAGATATGTAACTAAAAACTAAACTAAACATTAATTAAAAGAAAATAACCTAATAATTTTTTATCATAACAGGAGGATGAGAAACTTACTGATAAATTTTATCTTTAAAAATGTTTTCTTTAGTTTATTTAAGTTTATACACTAAAAACTTAATTTTTTAAGTTAATTATTGCTAGCTGTTCTAAGTAAGTTCCTAAACAAAAAAAAAAGAACCTATACCTGATTTTTTTAACGAATTATCTAAATTATATAACTATCAAGAATTATGTGAAAAAATTAGACACGTTAATTACGAAGCTTGTTCTAAACATTAAAAATTATATGTACATAAAATATGTGTTTTTCTTTTTTACACAAATTCCTTATAAATTATACAAGATAATAAGAATTTTGTATTATTCAATCTATTCGTTGGTATGTTAAAAGTCACTTTTTTCTAAACTAATGCACTGTTTTTGCTTTTTGATTTTTTAAGTTTGTTTTTCAGAACTTTGTTCAAAATACAGAAATTTAAAATGCAATAAAATTTTTAAACAATGAAAAAAGAAAAAACAAACAGCTAAAACTTAGTTAAATACTATTATGAGAAAAACTAAAAGTTACTACTGATGTTTTTTCTAACTACAAGTTTTTAATTTTAAAAGTTAAATGAGATCTAAAAATAAATTAAATTACTGATTCAACAAAAAAAAATTCTTGATATAAAGTTTAAAGCATATCTAGGTAATACAGTTTTGAAATAAATTAAAGTGAAACAGCTAAAACTAAAGCGAAAAAGTTTCTATCAAAAATACTACTTTAAAAAGTCACACAGAAACTTATATTTCACGTAACTTAACGCTGAAAATTTGACTGCTACAGTCTGAAATACAATCGTGAAAGTAATCTGATTTTACCGATTCAATAAACAACGTTACTTCCGACGCGACGAAAACAAAAGAATCGCCGCACAAAAAGTTTGTAAGTCGCCGAAACAAAAACAAAATTTTCTCTCGTTTTGAAAGCCGTCACGCTTCGGTGAGTACCAGCAGCAACTGCTGTAAACTTTTTGCCGATTTTTTTTTCAAATTTTGTTGGCTTTGTTTTTTTAACCGTGCCGCCAAAATCAAACTTTTTGTAAAAGGTGCGTGATGTTGCAAAGATTTTCCGGTCTTTTCAGCGTGATGTTTAACGCCTTTTAATAAAGTGTTTACATTAATAAATCTCGAATGCCTCGCTCCTTTCTTTAAAGATAAAGAAAGCTAAAAAGAATTGGCACCTTAAAATCGTCTCACTCGACACGAAAAGTCAAAAAAATCAGATTAAATGCTGCAAAGAAAACTTTGAAAATGTTTCTGCAAATGAATTAGATCCTATCTTAGATGATTGTTTGTGTCGCGAAAGTTCATTATGACGTAAGAACAACTGTTTTGCAACTTAATTGCAGTATTTGTCATCGATTTGATGACGTACTCTTCAACTATTTGCATGGACATTCGGACAAATTTAATGCTTCTTGTTTAATTTATCAATGATAAGGAATGCTCCTTATTTTCTTAAATGACCTTTAAAAAATATTTTTAAGTTTTAACTATAAACATTGAACTGTCCTAATTTAAAGTTCATAGTTGTCAAAAAGTATTTGAAATAAAAGTTTTATAGTTTATTTTTTTAACGAAATTATAATAAAGTTGCTAAATAATACATGTGCTTCATTAATAAAAACTTAAGGTAACATAAAGTTTAATACCAATTAAAGTTGAAAGTTATAGGTTTAATTTTTAAATATGTTTTATCGTTGTACTAAACTTTTATGTTTAAAAAAATATATAATTCAAACTAAAACATTTTGTCGATATAATAAACTATAAACAATGAAAAGCAATTGTTTTTATTTATATCTTTTAATCGTACTTTGATAATAAAACTTCAAAGACAATTTTAAAGTTAGTTTTTCATTTTAAATATGTTGCTTTGATATCAGCTGCCATTACTTCCCTTAATTCTAAAAGATGTTTGTTGTAAGTCTGTTTTTTATGAGTTTTAATTAAGTAAAGCTAATCCAGTTGACCTTTTAGTAAAAGTTAAAAAAAAACATTTTTTGTTATGGCATGATTTTAGCTGATAATAAATATGAATTGACAAACTATTAATTATATAGAGTTTTTATTAGTTTTTTAACTTGTTAAACATTAAATCGTAACATATTTTGAAAAAATACGATGTAAAATGTAGCCATTGTTTTTACTATTTTAATATTATATTTGGTACAAATAAGAGTAAACATTTAAGAGGTTTTTCTAAGAAAATTTAATTAAACTTATTTCAATAATATATTTAGCTAAGCATTATATCAAGTTAAAATACCTGTAACTTAATATTTCCATGTAACAAATGTAAAATTAAATTTCATGCATGTACTATCGACTTACACTATATTGAATATTCGCAAAAACTACATATCATATCATTTGACAATGTGCTCTTTTAAATAAAAAACAAGTCAAAAATAGAACACAAATTATGTATATTAGCATTTTTAAAAATAATTTATATATTTTGATTATTATTTAGAACATAGTGCTGCCATAGCTCACAGATATCTAAAACTAAGCGGTTTTTCAAAACTTAATGAAACAAGCAATATTTGTTGATTTATTTCATAACAAATGTTTTACTGTACACAGGAAAACATCGTAAGCAATTTTTGTTTTATAAAGTAAATGTCATGACATAGGGTCAACTATTTTAATCAATTAAAATTTCACAGTCTGTACAGGCATAGATTCGAACTATCTTCAAGCTAACAACTTTTTTTTTGAAAGTAATAATATAGCTTGATATTTTTAAATTTAACTAGGAGTTTTGAATTATACTTTATTTTTTCCTAAACATTATACTTTAATGTTGTACGTTTTATATTTTTCAGTCTACACTAATTCGCTTCATATTTTTTTATTACTACAATCCCAAAACCCAAAGACTTCATTCAGATTTTTACAAAATAATCGTTTTTTCTTGAAGCTATATAAAAGAATAAGGATATTGTTCGTTTATTGGTAGCATTCTTATGAAAAAACTCTTGTTTTATATTTTTATTTTATTTAACTAAAGTTTGTTACTTGTATTTTATTTTACATTATATAAAAGACGTTTTCTCGAAACTCTTATACTTTTAAGATTTATAACTATAATAAAACTACTTTTGTTTTGCATACCTAAAAAATATTATACGTCTGTATACGTACAATAAGAATTTAAAGTGTATGCTTCAATACTTAAAAAAAAATTGTTAAAGTTTTAAAGAAAAAATAAACTATTTTTAAAGCTTGAAATACCATTTAAAATTTATTTTATAAATATCAAAACTGTTTTAGGTTTTATGTATTCGATAAAGTGTCTTACTTCCTATGTTTACAAGTCTTATTTGCTAATTTTTTTTTTTTTGAATGTACTTATATTTGTTCTTAATTTTAAAATAATCGACTTAATAAGAAATAAATACATTTTTTTTATAAGATTATTAAGTAAAATTCTAGTTATGATAAAGTACTCAGTACGGCTAGTAAGTTTGTTTTCAAACTAACACCTAAGTTACATTTTAAAATAATCTAGTTTAGAGTTTTATCAAAAAAAAAACGTCTTATTTCAGAGTTACTTATTACATTGCATACAAATAACTATTTAATTAACACTTATTGTAAGCTTATTTAAATTGTAAGCTTACCTAGGATTTTAATATACACTGTTTTAAAAGCTCAGTTCAGTCTAAATCTTATTGCACTTACAATTAACTTTATCATTGCATCAGGTTTTAAATGCGTGAATATATAAATGACTAAACAGTAATCCATTATTAATAACTAACTGCAAGTACTAATTTTTACGCTAACTATCTGTTCGTGTTTGCAATTAATGCATAGTTGTTTATCAGAGTTGGTAAAATGCTAATAGTTACTATGGTAATTCAGCAATGAAGCGTATAAACTTTGGTTTGTTTTAAGTTAGTAATTTCACGCTCGAGTAAACAAAGCAGAGCTTTTTAACATGTCTGGTTTATACCATTTAAACTTAAAATCGTTTTTTAAAGGTTGTTTGTATTTCTAAGTGACAGGATAGTAAACATAAAAACTACTTTTTTTTTAAACTTATGGCCTAAGCTGCTTTGTAAAAATTGTTATATTTTTATTTTTATTTTCAAAGTATTTTCCGAAATCTAAAGTTTTTAAAGTGTTTAACCTTGTAATTGTATGGTTTAAATTGAAAAGTTTTATATATTTACGTACTTAAAAATTACTATAGCTAAAATACAAACTTAATCTATTTCTGTTTAAACTTATTAATAATAAATACGCTTGTAAAGTGAACTCAAACAACTCAACACTAAAAATTGATCAACAAAATAAGATTTCAATAAAGTATTACATAAATTAATTTTACGAAACTGCTTAAAAAGTAGTCTAACAACTTAAACAGCTGCGTTTAAACATGCTTTAAAAGTTTGTTTGAGTGTATTTGTAAGTAAGGATGTTTATACATATGCTTAATTAAATAGCAATTAAGAGTTCTTTTGAGTTTTTTTGTAAACTCTTCGTTTTTGCGATAATTGTAGGTTTTTAAATAAACATTCGTTACTCGCAACAAGTAAGAGTAAATTAATAAAAAATCTAAACAATATTTCTTTCAAACACTAGCTATGTGTGAATAAAAACAGTTTGTAAAGAAAAAAGCATTTAGTAAAGTATGTATTTTACAAATGTTGAAGCCTAATAACAAAATCAACGCTTTGTAGACTTTTTATTAGTAGTAATTAAAACGTATAAACTTAAGAAAATCTGAAAAACTTAAACTAAATTTAAACATAGGTTTATTTTGTTTTATTATAGTTATATTTATATTCCTAATATCATAATTTAAAAAATAGTATGGACAAACATAATAAGCAACGTTTTGTATTGTATATCTATCATATCAAATTGTACTAAACAATGTTTTTTTTTAAGTGTGATAACTCAAACTTAAACTAGTAATTGCTTAACAAAATTCATAAGTTTATAAAACTGTCAGTAACAAACATAGATTTTATTAAATTAAACTTTAAAATGTTTAAGTTAGGTATTTACCTTTTTTTCTAGAGACTTAAAACTTCAGTAATTAAGAAATTACTTATATAATATAAAGCTTGCTTCACACAAAACCTTATAAAAAGGCTTACAGACACATAGCAGATAAAATTAGCTTAATAATCAATCATGGCTAACAATGAAAATTTTCGACTTCCCGAGTTAATGTTTAACTAAATCATAATTCATTATGAAGCAATATTTACAACATTTTCATCAGTAAATTTAGACTTGACTAGAAATTATATATTTTACAAAAATTTTCCAAAGGAAGTCGAAAAAAGGCTGTATACTATATACATAAAAAAAAAACCCAATATAATTAATAGAATATTACACATCAAACTTAGTTTTTAATGAAATAGTATGAAACAATTATACTAATATTTTAGGAATACCTCAACTAATTGTATAATTATCTATGTTCTGTTTTAAGGATCTTTTTAAACTTTAGTGTACAGTACGTATAATTGAACCCGTTATAATTAAGTACTTTGATAATCAAAATTTAAGCACTTCTTGTTTTTAATAATATACCTTAGGAATAACTTACTTTTTGTAACTTAAATATAGATAAAAAAAAACAATTATATTAGTTCTCAATCAATATATAAAAATGAATTTTGGTGTGTATGTATTTATTTATTTTAATCCCTTGTGTAACAAAAGTAAAAGTTTATTCAGAATTTTGTGCGATGTTTTTAATTTTATTACCTCAGTTTGTTTTTGTTGCACTTTTTTAGAAACTAAATTTGTATAAAAGTTTAAGCAAGTTAAAAATAAAATATTGTTTAATTATTTTCGGTTCAACTTACCAATTCATAGCCTTTTACTTTAAATAAACAAACTATACTTTTAATTTAGTTAAAAATAACCTAATATCTTAACTTGCATCCAAATAGAAAAAATAAAAAATTATTGACTTACCAATTTGTTTATAAATTTATACCTAATCAACAAAACTATCTGTTTTAACAGACATCTGATTATCAAAACAAGCATTTATGGAGACATAAATGCTCAACTTACGTTAAACAACTGTTTTTAAACACTTAAAAAAATAATAAACATATAAAAATTGAAAAAAACCTTAGACTACTGTGAATAAAATTTTTAAAGATATTGTTTATTAATCTTATTCAAAATTCCCATAACTTTTTTACAACAGATATATTTAAATATGTATTATGGTAACAATGTTATTTAGTCACCTTTTGTTGTTCGTTTAAGTGGATTCTTTTTTAAAAATAGTTCTTCTTGAATAATGAGGAGCTTTTAATATTTTAAGTTGATGGTTTAGGTTTTTTATTTTTTGTCATCGTGCAAATTTGACATTTTACTATTTAGAAAGTCTCTGAAATTATGTTCGAATTTTAAAAATTTGCTATTAAAATAAGATAAATTTTTCTTACATGTTTGTAAACATCTACTCAGGTACTTAAACTGACTACTTTAACAAAAGAGAGCGATATCGCCGATTTTAATAAGTTCTGGTTCACACTAACGTTAAATATAAGACCAGTAGTAAATTTTTCTTAAACAATTGACTATGAACAGCTAAATGCGAAATTAGAAATTATAACTCTGAAATAGTCGCATTTTAGTTTATTGTTAAATTTGATATATAAATAATCAGTCCGCTTTTTTATGTATATTTATTGCTGAATCAACAGAGTAAAGAAGAAAATTTTTTAGATTATAAAAGTTATAACTTGAACAAAATGCTCATAAAAGAAAGAAAAACACAGATATATCACAAAACTATTACTGCTGATTTTTTTCATCACCTTTCGTTAATACCAGCTGTTTCTTTTTGCAAACAAGATTCGTTATCAGCAAACTAACTCAAGTCATTTAAACCTCACTGTCTTGGTAATAACTCCACTCTTTTTGCTTGGACCTTTACTCTTTTCACTGGATTTTTTCTTTGCGTTCCCATCTTGAACAGTCTTCCCGCTATCTGGATTTGCTTCACTGCCTACCGTCTTTTCACCGCCTGCCAACCACCTCATAAATCCTTTGAATAGCTTCGTGAAAAATTCCAGGGCCTTTCTACCGTAACTGGAAGGATCCCAGCTTTGAGCCCGAGTAGCTAATAGAAACAAACCGAATCCGCCAACAATAATCAGTTCGCTCACTTCAACAATTGCGGTAATCTTTGCCATTTCAATACTGATACTACAATACCTATAAATTTTAAGTACTTTAAGAAAATTGATTCGAATACTTTATGTAACTTAAGTAGAAAACTAAAAAATTTTAACTTAAACTTTTAAATGTTAACTCTTTTTCATTTAAATTAATAATAACATGTTTAATAGTTTTGACTATGGTCTTGTAATACCACATTTAGTCTGCATTTTCATAAACTGTTATTGAAATAATAAAAACATGTTGACAGTTTACATCAATAAAATAAATTTAGAAATAAATATATAAAAAACAAGATTAATATTCATATTCCTGGTTCTTAGAATTCTTGCTTTTATTAGTAGCCTAGTTTGATCAACTGTTTATATATTGGAACTTTGACACATATTTTAACAATTTTTTGATTACTACGAATAATTTTTTAGTGCGATTAAAAATTCAGCTAAGAATGTGAATGTTAAATATCAAGGCTGCTAAAAGATTTTTTTTTCGATTACATGCTATTTTTTTTTAAACAGAACGGTGGTAAACTTAGAGCTTCAACCATGTTTTTTTCTATTTTATAAATTTAAGTTATAGTTATACTTGCTTTTAAACTTAAAAACAATAAAATACAAACTCAACTTATGGCAGTTATGGCGTTTATACTATTTTAACTACCAAAGCTTCGTACTTAAAAGAAAATTTTCTAACCAGTTTTATGTATTTTTTTTTACACTATTTATTTTATATTAGTTGCTTTCATGCTTTTTTAGCGTAAATTTAGGTTTATTTTGTATAAATTTACCGTAAAACTTAATGAAATTTATAGTAATCTTTTTTATTTGAACATCTATTTTAGATTATATTATAATAATTTGTACTTATTCAGTATTATTTTGAAGTTAAAGTAATAAATCTTTACAAGTTTATTAGTAATATCAGCTTTTTTTGATAACCTTATCGTAAGTTAAAAGTTATTAGTTGAAAAACAATCGTAAGTTTAGTAACATTTTTGTTAACTTTTCATAAAGACTTAAGTTTTACATATTTTGATCTATGAGTAGTTATAACTATAAAACCTCAGGACTTCTATAAAAAACTAACTGTTAATTTGTCAATTATTATTAGTTGAAAATGACAAAATTATGGCAACACTTTATATTGTAAACAAAGCTACATTTAAAAAAATCAGCTAAAGTTTGTTTAACTTTTTTAGTTGAAGAAAATACCTTTGTTGTAAAAACACAGTAAAAAAAATTATTAAAAAAAATTTACAAATTTTGTTATTTCAGGTTCTGTAAGTCTCTAAGCAAAAAAAAAATTTAACTTGTTTCTAGACCAACGAAGTCTTTAATTCAGTTTGATGACTATATAACTTAGACAAAATACTTTTTGAAACAATTAATAGTTTTTTTAGCGTTTCTCATTCTCTTATAATTTCCATTTCACTTTTTAACTTGTAACCTTGTCAAAAATTAAAAAAATGTGTTTATACACAAATTTAATTGTCTAATCTTTGTCAGTGTTTTATTTTTTTTGAATACTTTACTTTTTAAGCGGTCTTTCAGTTTTTATCTCCTACAAAGAGCAGTTAAAACCCAACTAAGTTTTCACAGACAAATGCTTTTTAAAATAGAATTGTTATAAACTAACTATTCTTAATTCTAGCGGTCCTAAGTTGATTAAGTAGACTGAGATCTAGGGTTGAGCAGGTAACATCTTCCAATCAGAAATATATGTCCTACGTAATAGCTACGTATTCAAAGCTAATTTTTCGAAGGTAATTAAAACTAAGCTATTACGAGTGACTATTTCAAATAGGCTCTAAACTTGAATTTAGGGATATAACATATTACTTAAGTTATTAACTTTAAATATTTTTGGTTTAGTCTTGTTATATAACTTTTTATTGTTAAGCGAACCTTCAACATTTTTTTATTAAGTCCAAAAGCAATACAATAATATACTACAGCGTGATTTAGATACATTTTGATACATTTTTAATTTACTCTTTTTATATTTTTTTTAGTTGTTAAGCAAATTTACCTAACAAGTCCGAGACCGAAAGATTTTTTAGTTAATCAAGTCCACCGTCTAAAAAAATCCCACCTTTAGTGTACATATAAAAAGCTTAAGCATTTAAAACAATAACAAGTGTTTTTTACTAACTGCGTTACACTGTAACTTTTAAGTTATACATATTATATTTTCATTTAAAACAGATTATTCTTTCTTTAACAGTATTTTTTAAGTAATGATTTTTATTTTTAAAATTATAAAACAGTGTATACTAAAGTGATAAAGCTATTTTAGTTAAACAAAATCAATGTTAGACTTCTGAAAAAAAAGCATTGTAACAATGCTTAAGTTAAACTGTTATTAAACACCTAACCGAAACTATGAATCAATGGGATTTTTAATAAATAACTTAGGGCTACTGTGCATAAAAATCTTCATTAATTTAATTCACAGTAACCTCTACTTATTTAATTACATAGATGTAACTTAATAAAAAGTTAATGGTAACTGTGTTACATAGTAACCTTAGTCACAGCTTTAGTGTTCGTTAAAATAGTTTATTTTTATATCATTAATCATGTGAAATTTTTGGATGTTTTTTATTTTTTTTATGTGATAGAATTTTAAAGTTAATTTATAATTTAGGTATTATCTTTATATTTTTCACCGTAAAAACTTACAAATTCTATAGTTTTACTTTTGAGAAAGACTCTGCATTTTCTCTTGAATTTCAAAGACTTAACTGTTTTTTGTATAAATAGTTAAATATTGCTTACAATTTAGTTAACATCTACCTAGGTAGTTATTCTCACTACTTAGGTATCCCAAAGTCTTCTTTTTAGCCGGTATTATGTAATTCTAGTCTACACTAAATTCAAATACAAGACTATAGTAAATTTTTGTAGATCAATTGAGTATGAAGACAAAAAAAATGCGAAATTAAACCTTAAAATAAGCTGAAAAAAGTCGTATGTTAGTATATAATAATTAATTAATTTAAGTTTAAGTTTGATATATAAATAATCAGTCTGATTTATTTATGTAAGTTTATTGCTAATTCTACCGAATCAAGAAGAAAATTTGCTAGATTATAAAAAGTTGTAACTTAAAAGCTAATGTTAGAATACAGAGAAAAACATCACAAAACTATTACTGCTGATCTTCTACATCGCCTTTCGTCGATACCAGCTGTTTCTTTTTTCCAACAAGATTCGTAATCAGCAAACTAATTCAGGTCATTTGGCCTCACCGTCTTGATATTAACTCCATTCTTTTTGCTTGGTCCTTTACTCTTTTCACCAGATTTTTTCCCCATGACCCCATCTTGAATAGTCTTCCCGCCATCTGGATTCGCTTCACTGCCTTCTGTCTTTTCAACGCCCACCAACCACTTCATAAATCCTTTGAACAGCTTCCTGAAAAATTCCAGAGCCCTTCTACCGTAACTGGAAGGATCCCAGCATTGAGCCCGAGTAGCCAATAGAAACAAACCGAATCCGCCAACAATAACCAGTTCGCTCACTTCGACAATTGCGGTAATCTTTGCCATTTCAATAACTGATACTACAATACCTATAAATTTTAACTACTTTGTGAAATTTGATTTGACTACTTTATGTAAATTTTAGTATAAAGTGAAAATTTTAACTCAAGTTTTAAAATGATTACTCTCCTATTTTTGAATAAACACTAATATATACTAAATTTGATTATAGTTTTGAAATATGAAATTTAGTCTACATTTTCTAAAAACTGTGGTTTAAAAATAAAATCGCATGTTGAAAGTTTAGATTTATAAAAACTATTAAATAAAGAAAAACAAGTTAAATATTCATATTCTTATTTGTTAGAATTCTTGCTTAAACTAATAGCCATGTTCAATGAAATGATTTGTTAACTGTTTATATATTTGAACTTAGATACGAATTTTAGCAAAATTTTTGATTACCGATTAATCAATCTTTTAGTACGATTAAAAACTAAGCTTTTGCTAAGAATGTGAATGTTATATACCAAGGCTGATAAAAGATATTTTTTCGCAACTTTCTATATTTTATTTTCAAACAGAACTGTGGTAAACAGTAAATGTCTGAACTTAGAGCGTCAAACATTATTTTTCTGATTTAAAAATTTGTGCTAGTTAACATGAGAATATAAATTAAAAGTATACTTGCTTTTTTACTTTCAATGAAAAAATACAAATTTGATTTTTGGCAGTTACAGTGTAAAACCTAATTACAGTGCAAAACCTAATACTAATTTAACTACCAAAGCTTTGCACTAAAATATGATTTTGTAACCAGTTTTATGAATAGTTTTTTAGACTGGTCTATAACACCTTATGTTTAGTGTAAATTGAGGACTATTTTGTACAAATTTACCGTAAAACTTACTGAAATTGATAGTAAGTATTTTTTTAACATTTATTTCAGATTCTATATTTTAGACTGATTTAGTATTACTTTGTGGTTAAAGTGAAAAAAATCTATACAACAAGCTTAATAGTAATATCAGCTATTTTTAATAATCTTATCGTGAGTTAAAAATAATAAGTTCATAAACAATCGCAAGTTCAAGAACAGTTTTGCTTATTTTTAAAAAGATTTAAATTTTACATGTATTAATTTAATGAATCGATCTAACTTTAAAATTTCAGGATTTCTATCAAAAAATGTTTTTAATTTTGTCCATTATTTTGAGTTGAGAAAGACAAAAGGTATGCAAAAGTTTAAATTGGAAACAAACCCAATTTTTAAAATATAAAAATCAGCTATATTTTGTTTAAATTTCTTAGTTGAAAAATACCTTTGTTTTTAAAACACAGTAAAAAAAAGTATAAAAACTTTTACACATTTTATTATACCAGAAGTTTCTAAGCAAAAAAAACTATTACTTGTTTCTATACCAACAAAGATTTAGTTTAATTTGATTAGTATAGAAACTAAATAAAACAAACTTTTGAAAAAATTGCTTTTTTTTGTTTAGCTTTTCTCATTCCAAACAATTTTAGTTTTACTTTTATCTCGCTACCTTGTCAAAAACTCATATATTTACTATAATTTGCAATTGTTTAATCCTGGTCTGTGTTTCGTTGTTTCTCAATACTTGATATTTTAAGCGGCGTGTCAGTTTACTATTTCCTACAAAGAAGTTTACATTTAACTACGTTTTCTCAGACAAATGTAATTTTTTTATTAGAATTTTTATAAATTAATCTAATAAGTTTAATGTTCCTAAAGACTTATTCTTGTTTGAACTTAGTTTGTCAAGACCACACACATTAAAATCTAGGGCTGAGGAGTTAACGCCTTCCAACCAGAAATATCTGTCCATCTACATATCCTTAGCTTTGAAATTATTTGTGCAAAATAAAAACTGAACTGTTAAAAATTGTTTATAAAAAACTTTTTGTATTTACCTGTTTTTATCTTGATTTCTGTTAATTACATAGTAGCATGATTATTTGAAAAAAATAATTGTTAAGCAATTTTACCTAAAAAGTCCTGGATCAAAAGAATTTTCAAGTTAATCAGGCCCACCGTCAAAAAAAATTTCCACTTTTAGTGTAAATATAAAAAACTTAAGCATTTGTCATCAACAAAAAGTTTATTTTCACTAACTGCGTTACAATGTATCCTCAATTAAAACATAACATGCTTTCTTTAACCATGTGCAGTATTTTTTAATAATAAGTTTTTCGGTGTTAATAACTAGTTACCTCAAAGAGGTTAGAAAAATTGCATCTTTTTTACCTACTCTTAATATATTAAGAAGTTTACGTGTAGAGTTAAGTTAGCGGTGTCACTAGTTATTAACCTTTCACTTCCTATTTTTTTTTAAATCTTTTACTGACTTAAACAATTGAAATAGGCAGTATTGCCTATTCGGGATAACTAGCTTACACGTATATCGAACATAAAACTTTAAACTATTTGTTAATGAATTGATAATGAAAGATTTTTTTACGAATAAAACCCGACATCAAAACGAGCTAAATAGGAATGTCATAATAAAGTGCAGTTTGATATAAAATAAAAAAATTAATCTTTTTTGGGAGTGTATTGCCGAATCAACTAAATCAAGAGAAAGATCAAAACAGTCTTAATAAAAAAAAAATATTTCAACGAAATAGTCAAAAAATAACAGAAATAAAAAACGCCAAAACACAAAACTATTACTGGTGATGTTTTTATCAGTTTTCGTTCTCACCGACTGTTTCTTTATACTCATCGAGTTCGTCATCAGTACGTTTAAGATCGGGAGAATTAAGAAGAGGAGTTTTGTCATCAAGAAAATCAGTATCTCTGCCTCGAGATTGTCGAACAATATCCTCTGCATTTTTCTGGTCCTTTGTATTGGTTTTACTTACTGGTTGATCACCATCGACATCAACAATTTCATAGTTTCTAAACTTTTTTACCAATATCCATTTTTCACGTATATCACCTAGGTCATTTGAACTCTCTTTCTTCGTATTGAGGCCACTACCGTTCCTTTGAACTTTCTTCTTTTGAACAGATTTATTTTGAAGAACCCCATCTTCAATTTTTTCTTTGACATTTGAACTCACTTTCTTCGTATTAAGGCCACTACCGTTCCTTTGAACTTTCTTCTTTTGAATACATTTATTTTCAAGAACCCCATCTTTGATTTCCCCTTTGACATTTGAACTCACTTTCTTCGTATTATGGCCACTACTGTTCTTTTGAACTTTCTTCTTTTGAACAGGTTTATTTTTAAGAACCCTATCTTTAATTTCCCTTCTGACACTTGGATTCGCTTCACTGACCTCCGTCTTTTCACCGCCTGCCAACCACTTCATAAATCCTTTGAACAGCTTCCTGAAAAATTCCAGGGCCTTCCTACCGTAACTGGATGGATCCCAGCATAGAGCCAAAACAGCCAATAGAAACAAACCGAATCCGCCAACAATAACCAGTTCGCTCACTTCAACAATTACGATAATCTTTGCCATTTTAGCGTACTAATGCTGCAATACCTATAAATTGTAACTACTTTAGGAAAGTTGTTTTGGTTACTGTCTTATTTTTAAGTATACATTCAAGTTTTTTTTAACTTTATCTTTACTCTTTTTCCTTTAAATCAACACTAATAGTTATTGTTTTCAAGAAAATTTAGATTTGCCATTTCAATTCTAATACAACGGGTGCACGGCAATTCAAATTCTGAGAATAAAAATTCTTTAAAAAAGTTTCAAGGGCCTCAAATCGAAAGATAAATATTTTAGAACAAAATAAAAATATGTATGTAGGACTAATTTATACCTACATACCATTTTTTATTTTTATAAAGTTTAAATTTTATTGGAGATACAGCTAAAATTTGTTTTAAGTTATACTATTTTTAGTAATTTAAAGAAATCTCTTTTAATGATTATTATTCAGCTTACATTTTGCTAACATAGTTTTATTAAATAAATCTACAACCACTTTTTTATTTTTTTAAGTTTATATTCTTGTTTGAGATATGGTTGTATAAACATTTATTTAAGAATTTGAATTGTCCGAATTTGAATTGTCATTTAACCTAATACTACAACATCTACAATTCATACCTGTAACCAGGCAGTTTTTTGATTTCTTTATGTAATCTTAAGTATTAATATTAAATTGAAGCTTTAAAATGCTAACCCTCTTACCTTTGAACTGACATTGATATATATTAATAGTTTTGATAATAGTTGTTAAATAATACATTTTCTTGAAAATACAACTTAAAAATAAAAAGATCATGTTGGCTGTTTACAGCTATCAAAAAGTCTAAGTCTAATAAAAACAATACCCCATTTAATTATAGCTACAAATATTAGCCTTTTTTATTGTGATGAACTGCATAACCGTTTATATAAATGAATTTTGCCAAATATTTGAACACTTTTATTAATAACTTTAAATTAATCTTAAACATAATTACAATCTAGTAGTTACTAATAAAAGTTGTGGATCATATATCAAGCTGCTAAAAGTCTTAACTGATTATTTTCTTATGTGTACTATTTTAATCAGAGCTGTTTCAAGCACTAAACTTCTGAACCTAGAGCTTTAAACACTTATTTTATCAACATAATTTAAAATTGTACGTCCTTTTTAACTTGTAAACAATGTTAATTCATGACTTTGTATTAAAAAAAATTGTAACCAGTTTTATAAATATATTTATACACTTATGTATTACACTTTTAGTTTTTGTTGTGTAAGTTTAGAATTATTTTGCAAAAATTTATCGTTAAACTTCTGCAATTTACAGTAAGCTTTTTTATCAAAATTTTATTTATTCTTTGATACTTTTTTTCTTTATCTAGATAAGTTAGACCTATTTAGTATTACTTAACAATAAAGTAAAAATATTTACAACAAGTTTATTAGCAATAATATCAACTACTTCTAATAATTTCATGGTTATTCAAAAATATTAATTTAGAAACAATCGTAAGTTGTTAAACATTTTTTGCTTATATTTTATAAAAGTTTACATTAAACGTTCTATAATATTTTGCAATCGATATAATTTTAAAAGGTCGGATTTTGCAGTTAATAATAATTCATTAATGTTGTCAATTGTGTTAGTTTAACAAAAGAAAAGTTTTAAATAAGTTTAAACTTTTAAATTTTTTTTAACTTTTTTGTTTAAATCTAAAAATCAACAAACTATATAAAGTTTTGTAACTGAAAATACCTTTTTTGTAAATACACAGTTTGAAAAACATTTGTTAAAAACTTTGCACACATTTTTTAGTAGCTTCTGTTAGTCTCTAAGCAATAAAACTCACTAGTAACTGTAAAAACCATTGTAAAATAAAAACACAATTAATCTGCAAACAAAAAAAAATTATATAAACATTGAAGACTCGTTTTTTTCCGCTTTCTCAGGTTGATTTTTGAACAGCTGCTTGATAAGGATTATTTTCTCATCGTTGAGTGCTTTCAATTTTATTGACTTCTCGCTCAAAATCTGAAACAAAAAGATAAAGAACAAGCTATTAGTATTGATCATATTTGAAAAAAAGAGGTTCTTTAGAAAAAAAGTACTAGAGAAATTTTTATTGTAATTTATTTTTAATTATTAATTAAATTACTTCTTTTAGCTGTTTGTTCTGCTCCCTTAGAATCTTCTCTTTATTTGTGCAACCTGCATTTCTATCGACACAAAATTCTTCCTGCGTAAAAAAAATAAAGTGTTCATAAGTAAAAACAGAAATTAAAATATTTAAAAAAATAGTTGAATCTTAATTAAAAGTTTGTTGATAAAAAGTTTATGTGTAAAATTTTATTACTTTTTAATAATGAGTAACGCTGAGACGAGCTCTAACACGGCATTATGCTTGTTTACAACTTGAAGTATATTTGTTTTTTTTATTTATTGCTTTTGTTCTTATTAAAATTCATTATTATTCAAACTAACATTTGCGTTGGGGTACAGAAGGGCTCTCGAAACGTTCGTCATTTCACAGGTCGTTCTCCTCAGCGCTTCAATTTGTTCCTGCGAAGCGTGAACCACACTATTGTCCTTGTTATTCAAATTATCCGTCAGGTGACGCACTTGAGCGTCTACTTGCTTCTGCCTCCTCTTCAGCCGATCAACCGCTTCCCGCATTTCCTCCATGGCCTCCTCCAACGATTGAGACTCCTCCTGCAGCTTGCGAGCTTCTGCTAACTGTAGGTACAGTTTTGTTAATGTTATTTTAGTATGTAAATTTGTGTTTTATTTAGTTTCAAGCAACTGTAAAAGTTTGCTAACGAACGCTTTCATAAACATGCGCGGGTCAAACACACTTCAATAGATTTTAAACTTTAAACTTTAACTTTTTTAGCTCATGCCAACGAAAGGTTAGCTGTTGTACTTTTGAAAGTTAAGTCAGCAAATTGTACTGTGAACCAAGTAGGGTTACGGTGAGGTTTTGAAGAAAATGAATCACACGGTCTTATCAAATTTTATGCTAGTTGAGCATTTTTACAAAAACTATATGTAATGATTATTTTTACTATGTTTAAAACTATGAAAATTTTGTTAAGGTACAGGTATTGAAGTATTATAAAAAACAGTTATTATTACAACATTATAATTTTTTTTTTGATTAAACTACTTTTTAAAACTACTAAAAATTTAACGCTAAACTCATACTACAACTCAGTTAAGCAACTTGTTTCTGAATTTTGAAAACTGTTTTAAACAAAAAAATTAAGTTTGAAATGAAGAAAAAAACAATAAACATCAACTGAAACGTAAATATTGTAAGACTAAAATTATATACTTTTGTTTTAATTAAAAAACAAACTTTTTCAACATCTATGTTGTGCGACAACGTGTGCCTCCTCGGATTGTTCCTCGATCTTTCGTTTTTGCTCCTCTTCTGCACCACAACCGAATCCCTCTTGCAATCACTCTCGCTGGTCGTACCTGCAAGTTCGAACGTTTCGAATGTCGAACATGAAAATAAACTAAAACAAGAGATTTTCTGCCGCGGATCGATATTAAAATACACCTATGCGCTTTTAACGCTTTCAAAATGTACATGTTCCAAATTAATGCAGCGGGTTTTGGTTGTAGAAAGATGTAGTGTGAAATTAGCGAACACGTTATTTTGCAGGTTTAAACTAAAAAACATTTTAATTTTTGTTGTTTAAAAAGGTTTGATTTTTAACGGATATGTTTTGTTACGGTTTACAATTTATAAAATAAAATTTTAGTAAAATGTTTTGTTTTTTTTTTAATTACCTTTATCGCTGGCATCATAAGGGTCAACACTTTGAGGTCTCCATCTTCTATCTATAGTTTCACATCTTCTATTTCTAAAAAAGTATTGAAATTGTAAATAAATAAAAAATTTTATAAATGGTAACAAGTTTTTGATTAAAAGACAGACAAGTTTAGTTCATAGTCAAGCGATTACAAATCAGTTTAGATTTACAAGAAAATTTAAAAACATCATGTTGAAAATGTCAAAACATCAATTTATAATAAGATTTATAATAACTAAATTAAAACAAAATGGTATATCCAATAAACAAGCAAAAATATATTCTTGAAAAAAGAAATATTAAAGTTAATGAAACTTACATAAATAACGAATTTTTAAATGTCACTAATAGACGTAATGTCGATATATAAACAGGTAGAAATTGACACTCATCAAATTTGTTGCTGTTATGTAACGTCTTTACATAAGTTTGGTAAAAGTGGCTCATTACAACTTTAGATTACTTTCTTAAAAGCCCTACACTTTTTTAACAAATGTAAAACTTCAAATCTTGTCAAATTTTTCGACTTTGACTGTGGTTACTAATGTTTTTAGTGAATGATACTTGGAGGCTTGCTCTTGGAATCATACTACAAAAATAACTTTTTTTTTTGGCAAAGCATAAGTAAAAAACAGCCTTTAACGACATTAAAGGTTTTACATAACAAGTTAGTAATCGATATTCTATTCACTGCTTTCGCTTAGCTTCATAATATGGATAGATTTGTTTTACGAACTTTCTCTAGATAGAGATAACTTATGTAATTTATAATTACAAGCTGTTACATTATAATTGATCTAATCAATCTTAAGTTGCTAAGTCAGAGCAGACAATTTTTTTTTTTCTTTTTACAAATGAACTATTCAAACTAATGAATAACTAAAAATATTGATTTACTAAAAGTTTAACAGTTTTATACTATAAAACACTTTATTTTAAAAAAACTAAGGTTTAAAAGGCACATCTTAATAGTTGTAAATAAAATTCAAAAAAAAAACTATTTCTGTGTACCTGTTTAGTTTGTTCAAAGTTCAAGTATTTAATAAAACTATAGAATTAAAATTGCCTTCTGAAGTTTAAATATGTTACTG
>NW_028139870.1:0-41353 GCF_965202585.1 Thalia democratica | reverse complement strand
GAAAAAACTCTACATGCAGGAGGCAATATTGTCATTTTTTCAACTAAATGACAAACACTGGAGACTTTTTGTAAATAACAGTTTACAATTCATAATGTAAAAAACTTTTTTTTTTCAGTATTTAAATGCTAAAAAAGTCTACATTTTGGATCCCTTAATAACAACAGAGTCTGATCAACTTATATATACAAAAAAAGCCTCTGTCAAACTGAAGTAAAGCTCTTTGTATCTTAAGTATTTAATTATAAAGAGCTATTTTTTTAACAGTTTTATATATTTTAGCGCAATTTAAAAAAAGCTTATGGAAGCATTGAATGGTTAAATGATTGGGAAGAAGGATATATTCAGCATGAGCAACAAATGGACGGGAAAAGTTGTGGAATTCATGTAATTGAGGTTAAAAAGTGTAAAATTTTAAGCATACCAGAAAATGCTCAAACCTCAAGTTAATTTCAATATTTTATTAATTTCTATGCAGATGGCTGAAGATATACTGAAAGTGTTTCCAAAAATACCTAATGAAAACATAAAGTTTAGCAATACAGAGAAGAAATCGGATAAAAAAAGAGTAGAAATTGGAATTTCTATGTTAGCAGCTGAAGGTTTGTAACAGTTGAAAAAGTATTTTAGCAAAGAAACTAAACCAAAATAATAGTAACTAATATTATGCAATTTCATTAACAAATGAAATAAAGAAAGAAGCAGCAAAGGGAAAAAGATCACGAAGTATATCGTTGAGATTTTTAGGACTCTTATCTTATTGATTAAAAAAGATAATTCTTTAAATTTAATTTTAATGTTTATTATTTCGTTGCAATATTTTGATATAAATAAAAGCAATTGTAGATCAAAAAACAATTGTCCAGTTAAAGGTGAATGTCTTACCAAAGGAGTTATTTACAAAGCAACAGTCATGTATAACAAAAAAGAACATATTTATATTGGTTCAACTGGGAGACAATTTAAAAATAGATTTTACGAACATACACAATCCTTTAATGATGTAAAGAAGAAAGAAAGCACAAGATTAAGTAGATTCATTCACAAAATAAAGAATAGTAACCCTGATTGGAGAAATATGATAAAATGGGAAATTGTTCATCGCAGTAACCAAAACAAGCCCAGTAAAATTTGCACCCTATGTAACTTAGAAAGACTCGAAATCGCATTTGCGGATAAAAACAAACTTTTAAACTTGAGATCAGAACTGGTGGGAAAATGTAGACATTTTACAAAATTTTATTTAAAGTCTTAATTTGCTAGATTTAAGTTTAATCTACCTTTGTTTTCATTATATAGTTTTGTTTTTATCGTTTGATTTTTGTTATGTTTGCATTTACGTTAATTATAATTTATCTTGCTGAATATTACTAAAATTCAATTAGTTAACTAATCACCTAATCAACTAATTACTTATCTAAAACTATATAAAATGTTTGTCCGTTGCAACTTATTAGTTTGTTTACTTTTACTTGTGATCATCGCACTAGCGTGAAACAATTGTTAAGTAATAAACTTTTTAACAATTTAACTTTTGTCATAATTGTATAAATAAAAGCGTCATAAATAAAATGACGAACTGTTTAAGATGTTTTTTATTTAAAATGGATAAGAATTGTAAGCTAAAAGAAACTTAGTTGTTTAACAAGAGAAAATAACAATATTTTAGAATTAGAAAGAATGTTTATATTTAATCAAACAATAAATGTAATATCTACAAAGCAAGACTAATGGTTTAAGATGTTTTTTTCTAAGTTTGATAAGAATTGTAAGCTCTATTAATTTTTTACGAAACTTAGTTGTTTTATATAGATTAAACAAGCAAAAAATTAGTTGAACTTTGAGGTCAAAAAATTTTTTTTTTTAATGATAATATTCAATCTAAACCAAAAATGTATAACTAAAAGGCAAGAAAAATTGTTTAAGATGTCTTTTTCTAAATTGAATAAGAACTGTAAGCTTCATTAATTTTTTACGAAAAGTTAGTTGTTTATATGGAATAAACAAAAAAAATATTAGTTGAATTTTGACGTCAAAAAAAAATTTTTTTGATGAATTCTTTCAATCTAAACCAAAAATGTAATATCTACAAAGCAAGACAAATCGTTTAAGATGTGTTTTTTTTCGAAGTTTGATAAGAATTAGAAGCTCCTTTAACTTTTTACGAAACTTAGTTGTTTTATATAGAATAAACAAGCAAAAAATTAGTTGAACTTTGAGATTAAAAAAAGTTTTTTTTTAAATGATTTTATTCAATCTAAACCAAAAATGTAATATCTACAAAGCAAGACGAATCGTTTAAGATGTTTTTTGTCTAAGTTTGATAAGAATTGTAAGCTCCATTAATTTTTTACGAAACTTAGTTGTTTTATATAGAATAAACAAGCAAAAAATTAGTTGAACTTTGAGGTCAAAAAAATATTTTTTTTAATGGTTTTATTCAATCTAAACCAAAAACTTAATAACTACAAAGCAAGACGAATCGTTTAAGATGTTTTTGTCTTAATTGAATAAGAACTGTAAGCTCCATTAATTTTTTACGAAAACTTTTTTATAGCGAATATCTGTTCAAAAATGCAAATATCTGATTTTGAATATCTGCGAAACTTCAGCTTACTTAAAAAACACTAATATAAAACAACATGATTGAGTCATTTAATGAAATAAAT
This sequence comes from Thalia democratica, assembly GCF_965202585.1. Lineage (NCBI taxonomy): Eukaryota > Metazoa > Chordata > Thaliacea > Salpida > Salpidae > Thalia > Thalia democratica. Next base: position 38,684 of record NW_028139870.1, on the reverse strand, counting down.
AAGTTCTAAACGCTACTACTACTACTACCAAGTTCTATTTTCCCCTCATTCTTCTGCCGACTTAAAACGTTGCCCACCCCCATACTAGACTATGATTCTACTATAAAGTTGTTTTAACCAATCATTTAAACTTGGCTTACGATTGAAAAAAAAATTGCCTTGCTTAAAAATAATTTAACACCACCAATACAAACCTAAATAATAACTATTTAGTACTGCAGGTATTAAACAAAAACTTGAGAACACATAATGACTATCATCGCAGTGTTTTAGAATCTTTATTTATAAAAACGTTTAGACCTTTATGCAAGCAACAGTACATTTATAAATCAAGTATTTATAAGTTGTTGTAACTGTTGTTAGTCGCTTATTTTATTTTACTTTTTTTTTCTATTTTTGTACGTATAACATTAGATAAATTACTAATTAATTTATAATTATGTAATTATAAACTGTTAATCTATCTATAATTTTTTTTACTTAACTTTTTTGTTTTAGTATTTTCTGATGGAACTTATATCTGTTCACTTACTCAAAGTTTGTTTATAAAATCAGTTGCTAACAAAAGTAGTTGATAGGGGTTAGCTGAAGTATATTTTACTTGTTTTCTCAATAAAAAATTTTTATAACTTAATTTTGTCTCAAGTTTTTCTTTAACGTAAATATGTTTTACAAAAAAAAGATTTTGTTTTAGATTAATATTCAAAACTTTATAGTTTCATTAACTGAAAATGTAAAGTGTAAAGTACAATAAAAATACAAAACTATTTAAAAAAACATAATAAAAAACTTCTTACAGTGATTACATTTTAAACTAGGTAGCCAGGGTATAGTAATCTATGAAGTTAAATAAAAATATTCTAAACTATTGGTACTGTTACACACTAAATAAACATCACACTATTTTTTTGTTTAGCGTTTATTGCATTACGTCGTTTTACTGCAAAGCAACTCATCAGACGCAAAAAAAAAAAGATGTAAAAAAATACAGAGCGATGAACAAAAATTAAGATAGAAATAAAAATTTAATTAAAACATGACTAAACATTAATAATTAAACATAAGTAAGTATCAGTATTTTTTTCAAATTTAGCCTCTGTTTAAGTGGTTTAGTATACATTATCTATACTAGTAACAAACAAAAAACAAAATAAAGTTAATCTGTACGAAATCAAACAAATATCTTTCTACACTAAGCTTTGAAAAAAACAGTAAATGTTAGGAAAATATGGGAATTCGTTGTAAAATATGTTTTTTTATGAAAAGGTTCAAGGCAAAACATATGTGCAATACAAAAATACACATAATAAAATAATAGATAAAAGAAAACAAAAACAAACTAAGTAAATGTGTAAAATTAAAAAAAAAAAGAATATGACCTAAATAAAACTCTACTATAAAGAAGAAGACAAAAAACATCTGTAAATTGAGCTTAAATTTTATAATTTATTTTTTATCTCTTAAAAAAGCTTTAATATTTTTTATTTATAACAGGCTTGTTTTTTACATTACTAAATGTACAATAAAGCAATATAAAATTAAAAAGCATGCAACAACTAGGTTTTGTTTTATAATTTTTGGTCTTTTGTTCTATTTACAACCAATTTATAGCTTACTTTTGAATTCAATTTTCAGATCAATAAAAGATGTAAGATTTTTAGATATATTTTTTAGATTTTACTTTGCTTTTAAACCAGACCATTTATATTGAAATGTTAAAATCGTAAGTGTGCATGTTTAACTAACGTTATTTAATTTTAAAATTGTAGCTCTTTAATTTAAGAACTTGTTTATAAATAAGACAATTTACTCGATTATTTATTTAGTTTTTGTTTTAAAATAATAATTTGTTTTGGTTTGTTTTGTCTAATCTAGTTTTTAATAGTTACATATTTTCACTAAATTCATAACTTTTCATAAATTGTTTCTTTTGGTTTACTATCATTTCTAACTCGCTATCATTTCTAACCCGATCATTTCTAACCAAATCACTTCTAACCCGATCATTTCTAACCCGATAACTTCTAACCCGATCACTTCTAACCCGATCATTTCTAACCCGATCACTTCTATCCCGATCATTTCTAACCCGATCACTTCTAACCCGATCATTTCAAACAAGATCATTTCTGCCCGATTATTTCTAACCCAATTTAGCCCAATCATTTCTAACCCGATCATTTCTAACCCGATCATTTCTAACCCAATCATTTCTAACCCGATCATTTCTAACCCGATCATTTCTAACCCGAAAATTATTAACCCGATCTGTATTAATATATTTGTTTACTATTGTTTTAAAATAAGGATTTATTTTGAAAACAAATTAATCTCCACAAAGTTGTTTTTTTTTAATGAAATTTAGTTACTATTGTTTAAAATAAAACTTAATGTTTAGATAGCTTTTATTAAAATTTAATTTTTGATATTCATTGCTTTAGGAAGTTTTTTGTCCTACGCTAGACCCAGGCGTCAAAATCTGGGCCAGTTAAACTGAATGCCCTTTAACATAGAGACGCAAATTTTTATACCTTAAAATCAAAAACTATAGTTTTATCTAATATTTATAGATAAACAGCAAAAAAATTTAACACTTTAGTTTAGTAGAGTTTAGTATAATACTAATTCACTTATTTATGATTTGAAGGCGAAGGTTTTTAACAAATTTGGTTTTAACTCCATAATCAGCAAGTTTAGGACCAATTCTTTCATCGATCAGTGAGTTCCAATAAAACCAAACACAGTTGCACAATCTTTCAATTTAGAGTTAATTTCCGATTTCTTTTCGACAAAAAAAAAACATTCTTTCAAAATATTAGCAACACTTATTGTGACGATTTAATAAATTATTTCAATGATTTTAGTGCAGCAATCAGCAAAATAGTCTGAATTACGCACTTTTTCATTAAAAGAAGGTTCTTGGTTACTTTTATAAAATTCTTTTAGAACATACTAGAATGTCAGAATTCAAACAAACTACATAAGTTCATGAATAAAATTTATTTTTGTTCAAAAATTAACCGGATATACACACCTTGACTTTTAGAGTTAGGTTCTGTACCTTTGTGCAACCGTTTTGTATTTCATTGTTTTTTTATCAATTATTTTTGTCGCTTTGCCAAAGCATAATTGATACAATTAAAATAAACATTATTGGAATTAAATAACAGACAATTGTAAAAAAAATATAAAATTTTAGTGCATTGACTAATCAATAAATTTAAAGTCCAAAGCACATTAGGAATACAGGTTAAAAAAATATCTATCGAAAATATTGAAAAACCTTATATTATTTACAAAGGAAAGGTGCTGATAATAAAATCAAACTATAGAGTTACCCAAATTCTACATATTATATAAATGGTTTATAATGGTTTATTTTCGTTAGGTTTATAAATCAATGGTTTATTTTCGTGGTAATTAATTATTTACTCTAAAGTTAAAAATGAACTATTAATTAACTGTAGTTAATTAGTTTTAAAAAGCATTAGAAAAATTATAAGTCTTCTGTATTCTAAAGATTAAGTATTAAGTTTTGATAGTCGTCAATGTAAGAAATATAATGAGTTTTGCAGCCGTTAAAGACTACTCGGTACTTTTTCTTTGAAGAGATTCTATATGTTTGTTATACATTTTTTAAGTATGGAGACCAGATTGGCAAGTTGCATTCAAATTTAAGGCGAATTTATATCATATACCTAAAAGTCAGGCTTTTTCACTTAATATAACAAAAGTATTTAATTTATACTAGTGTTTGTTTGTATTCCATTATCTTAATAGGCCTATGCAATTTGTATAACAATTTGTAAAAGTTATTAAAATAAAACTTATAACTAACCTATTATAAATCGCTAGTTAATTAGTCAGCAATAATACAACACTTACAACAGACTTACATTGTAGTTTTTAGACCGTAATATAAAGATTTTTGTATCTGAATATTACAATTGTAAAGGTTTACTTTTTAAAATTTGCTTATGTTTAAAATTATTATAATCACGTGAATTATTATAAGATCCAACTTAAATATAGTTATAACTGCTTTTTTTAGAATCCTACAAAGAATAGTTCAAAATATTGTAAAGTAAACGATTTAGTGAATTGTATATTATTAACGAAAAACGGCTGTTAAAGTAGATTGAAAGAACAAAAATATATAAATTATGAAAAAAAAATGAAATTATGTGTAGGATGAAATACCAAAAAATAAGGTGATAAAAATAAATAAAACTTATGTTTAGTTAAAACAAAAGTTTAAGTTTATACTAACAATGTATTTTACATAACACATTAAAATCATAATGTTTTGAAAAAACTAAAAAAAAAATACTTTAATAATTTTATTAAGACTAGTTAGTTTTTGAAAAAATCTAGATTAAAACTAAGAAACAAAATAAACACGTAGAATGGGTTAGAAATGATCAGGTTAGAAATGATCAGGTTAGAAGTGATCGGGTTAGAAGTGAACGGGTTAGATATGATCGGGTTAGAAGTGATTCGGTTAAATCGGGTTAGAAATGATCGGGTTAGAAGTGATCGGGTTAGAAGTGATTGGGTTAGAAAGGATCGGGTTAGAAGTGATCGGGTTAGAAATGATCGGGTTAGAAGTGATCGGGTTAGAAATGATTCGGTTAAATATGATCGGCTCCCTTTCTTTTTAATATTATGACGAGCTGTGTGAACGAAACTTAGCTTGCAGAATAATTTTTTAGAAAGAAAAATTTAATGTAAGCCAAATTAAAGTAGTTTATCTAAAAAAGAATATCAAAGTTTTAAATCAATTTAAATATATATTTTTATAAGGCACAAACTTACAAAACCTTATAGCACGCAAACAGCGGCGGAATATAATCAATAAAATGTGCTTTTAATTTAGCAAATGTTACGAAAAATTGATTAACTTTTTCCATCGCAGCAAAGCAAACTGCTTCTTAATTTTCGCATCGATTTGGAAGCTTTGATAAAATTCGCTGTGATGTTTTTGATAAAACGAACGATTTTTTGAATAAAGTCAGAATATTTTTCTCGACTAATAAATTACAAAAAAGATATTTGTATGTGTAGCCTTTTGGTGTTTAAATCAATGAAATAGGGATTAAAGGTCTTGTTTTATAACGAATTACTTTGAAATAAAATTTAAGCTTTTTATTAACAATATTTTTGAAATATACTGTTATAATAAAATATCATAAAAAGAAGAATGTATTAGTTTAAGTATGTTTGCGTAGTACGTTATGAACTGTAAACACAGAGTGTGTTTCAACATTAGTGTTTAAATGTATGTTTGCTTTTATATAAAAAACTTTATTAATACAAATTTCTATTGCAATAAATTGCTTTACAATAAAAAGTAAACAAAAAAAGAGTTGATTTTAATTTGATAAAGACTTTTTAATTTGTCGCAAAACTAAATTACCTGCATTAAAAAAATAAGTCTTAATTAATCAAAATAAATAAAAAAAATTGTATAATTTTCAAAAGTTTTCCCAAAAACATTTATTTATATTACTATGATGTTTTTTAACTTTGAGTTCATAGTTTTCATTCTTAATTAATTAAAACTTTATATTGTTTTTTTTATAAGTTTTATAACAAATGTTTTACACCATTAATGAATATAAATGATTTAAGAAGCTAATACTTAGTTGTGCAGCAGAAAATGCTTGTAATGCATTCAAATTGTTCATTTTTTAAATAAAAAGATATCTTTTTATTTTTATTATAGCAACTAAGCTATCAATTTTTAACTAATTTTTAATCCTACCAAAAGCTTATATACTTTGTTGCTTTTTTGTATGAAATAAAATTTTTTAGATTAGCTGAAAACATAAATTGTTTCACTAAAAGTTTATTTACATAGTAAAAATAATAAACTATTTAACTTTAAATTACAAGCAAAGCTAATATTGAAAGCACAAATAATTTCAACTATACTATATTAAAAGTTTGTGGCATTTTGAACTTATTTTTGGCATTCTTCCTGAAGTAAAACTAGCAATATGAGCAAGTTAATTAAAGTTGTGCTGATATTTTTAAAAGGAAAAAAACATCTGTTTAAGTTGAGGTCAAATATTTTGGCACAAGTTCATGCTTTCAATATACTGAGGGTTACTTTTTCAATTACTTCAGTCATTAAGATTAAGAATTAGAACAGAAACAATTAATTTTAATTTAAAACTGATAGACTAGAAGTGTTTGTAAAATTTACTTAAACTCTATATTCAAACTATGTAAAAGTTCAGTTTTAAAACAAAAATCACTTTCATTAAATTTTTGACTTAGTTAAACGTGATTTAAAAGCAGTGGATATTTTATTTGTATTTTTATTCCTACAGTTATGTTTAGTAACAATTAAAAGTACTAAATAGACTTGAGTAGTTATAAATACAAAGATATACTGATTCACAGAAGTTTAAGTATACTAGTCATATTTAAAAAAAACATTTGTCTATGATTTGTTTTAAATATACTTTAAAAGTATGAAATCATTAGAACTATTAATCAGAAATAGCTAATTTTGTGTCATTTATGGACTTTTATTTAAACGTCTGATTTTTGACTAATACTCAAACGTTGTACATTAAAATTTTAAAACTCTTGTAAGACCTTTTGAATACTTTATACAAGGGGATTTTGCTGTTCTTGCTAAGCTAAACAATAAAATGTATTAAAAATTTTCATAAGAAAAACAAAAGGCCTAGCTGTTGTTTACAATTATTTTGTAATAAAACCCATTTGTAATAGATAAAAATACATGTTAGGTCGCTTAATTGAAATTCTAAAAACAAACTGCCATTTTAAAACGCTGAGCTTTTACCTCTTAGCAGTTTTTGTAATCTACTACAAAGATTGCGCTTTTACGACTTTAATAAAACAAGCTTTACTTTTGTCGAAATAAAAAATGGCCGGATAAATTTCAGCTGAACAGATGAATTAAAAGCTTTCGTTTGTAAACAAAACCCAAATTTCCAAACAACAAATTTTACTGCTGACCAAACAAAAAGCACTTAGGCAGCGAAAACAAAACAATTTCGTGTCGTAAAACAAACACTTGCCACTTTTCGCCACTTTTTATTGCCAGGCTCAAATGCAAATGACTAAACAAATATTTGATTTATCACTGATGGGCAATAAAACGGACAAAAGAAAGGATTTCGATACTTTAAATTCGTCAAAAAGGATTCACTTTTTATAGAGACATGACAATGGCCTCAGTTGTTGATTCAAGTTAAAATAAAAAAGTTGTTTGTATTTGATAAGGAGAAGAATTGTCGACGATTAAACGTGTCACTAGACAATGCGTATAAGTTGGATGCATGATTCGGTTGTTGCAGGTTTTGTTAAAGCAAATTAGTTAAAAAGCCTTTTTTTTTTGCAATTTACTTTTTGAAAAAAACCTTTTTTTTAAACCATACATCACTAACTCTAAAAACCATCTTTAAAGCATGATGCTGCTTTCTGTTTGTGATTTAAACTTGTAAAAAGATTTCTAAATGTTTAACTTTGAAAAACAACTTTCAGTAAAAAATAATAGTTGGTTGTTTTCAAAGTTAAAAGTGGAAATAAAAACTTATTTCTGTTTTTGTTATTTCTTTACCTTAATAAAATAAGTGTAAGTTGAAATTTCGTAGTTTTTATAATAATAAAGTACTGAATTAAAATGATTCAGAAGGCTTAAATCGACATAAGTTCATTAATGTTTTTGTTGAGTTCAAAATACAATTAACTTATATTGATAAACTATTATATTTTCAAAAAGTTATTTATTTTTAATTTCTTAGCTGTTTAATAGTCTATAAAGTGTTGGAACTTAAATTAAAACTATACTGCATGAACTTGAAAAACCAGAAAAATTATTTTTATAACAGAAACATGCTTGTACAAAAAGGCACATTTTATTGTCAGTTTAAGGCTTTAATTAAAGATTAAACATTGCTGATGCCTAAAACAGCTTTTGTTTAGAAAATTTACAAAGCAAGCAACGGCAGGTGACAAAACTTATTTTAGCTGCAAATTGTAAACAAATCACAGTTGGAAATGTTTGTCGAGCACTTAAACTTATCTCAGTACAAACAAAAAGCCTTTGAAACTTTATTACTTTTAGCTTAGAGCTTATTGACATCTATGTATTAAAAAATCGAAAGTGAAAAGCTTTAATAGTTTTAAGGTCAAAAAAAGCTGACTTTAGTTAGATAAGAAAGAAAAACAAAAATTAAAAGTATTTTAGCATGTAACTTGTTGCAAAAGATATTTTCAACCTCAAAAATTCATTGGTTCTTAATAACTATCATTACTGTTAATTTTAATAACTATAGCTATAAAATCAAAATCATGCCTTAAATTAAACAAAATGCTTTACACATTAACATTTATATAAAATTTTGACTGACCGAAAATTTCAACTAATTAAAATGTAGTAATGTTAATAAAAATCAAGTATATAAATATGTAAGACATTTAAAACTCTTCCAAACAAAAATTTAACTAAAAGTAAACTTTCCATGTAAATAAAATTATGAATTAATTGTTTTATGACGATACGCTAAACTAAGCCTAGAAAAATAATTAGATTCTAAATATTTAGAAATTCAACTAATTCGTAATAATTTCTAAATAATAAATAGTTTTATTACTTTTGTACCGTTTATAATTCATAAACATTAATTTCAAAATATTACCACAAAAAAAATCACTTTTAAGTTTTTTACGCAGTATGAAATTTCACGGCATAACAAAAATAAATCAAAATATTATAATCCAATTCTGTACAAAAGCAGGAAATAGACTAATTTAAAAAATCATATGAACGTTTACTTCATTAAAAGTAGAAAAAAAATTACAATAAAGCATGCCACAGTTAAATGCTATAGAAAATATTAACTCTCGCTCAAAAATATACCATAAGTTTATTTTACATGCAAACAATCAATATATCAATCACAAACACTTTTGTTTTAGAAGTCAAATTTTAAGTAAAGCTGTTTTAACTTTAATACCCAATAAAATGCAATTAGCTTCGTAATCTTTAAAACTGCAATGGAATTTAAAAGTATTTAAACATTATTATAATAGTTTAATAGCTCACACTTAACAACCCTTTGAAAATCACAACAAGCTACTTGAAATAGTTGTGATATTTTTACATCAGACCATGTTTGCTACTGAAAATAGTAAAATTGCACCTGGGAATGATATTTTTGGGCACAACATTGTTACTTTGAAATTGGCAAATTACCGTCAATTGGTCCGTCACACATCAATGATTTCAACCAATCAATTAAAAAGCAGCATTTAACCTCTTTCTAGCTCTTATATGAGCGCGTTTATGATGATAGATTAAAGTTGAGCTTGACGGCATCACAAAAACACTATTCGGTAAAAAAAACAAAAATACGTGTAACATAAAAAAGTGGCTCAAGTCAGGTTCTAGTGTTTGGATTGAGGGCGGCGATGACAAAAGACGCGCAAACATTTCGAGGGTCACCTCAAATTCACCCCAACAACCGCAAAATCTTTTGATGAAGGGAAATCCCCTTTTCGATCCTTTCATGTTGGTGTGAGAAAGTTGACATGCTGCTGGTGAGAATCGCGCATCTGCTGTTTGTGACGTCACATTTTTACGTTACGCCGTGAAATCGAATCGCCGCACACAAATTGGATTTAAATGGAATTTTTTTTCTCAGGGCAGCTGAAAAAGCAAATTAAATTGGCGAGCTGACACCAATTGAGTAACCGATCAACTTTTTTTTAATGCAATTTGTTTTTGTCGAAAGTTAAATCGATGTGATTTGGTTACGCTTTAGCAGTCATGTGATTGATGGTTTGCTGACCCCCGAGTGATTCACCCCAAATTGATTAAAGTAACCCAAAAGAAAAACAAAATAACGACTAACCAGTAGTTAAAAGGTCATAATAAAGCCACTTGCTCTAAGAAGCTTGTTTTTGATTTTTTCTCAAGCGTATAAAGTTTGGTAATAAGTTAAAAAACGGATATATGCGTTGAAAAACATATGTGATCTCTTAAATACAAAGAAACTTAAAATAGTCTTGCAATAGTTTTAGAATTAATCTTATCACAGTATTAAAGTAGAGTTTTATACCTGGCTTAATTGATTAAAAAATTTAAAATTAAACAATCGCTAACTTAAAATACAGGTTTTTTGTCTGGGTAAAACAACCAAACTGTCAATAAAAACTTAAAAGATACTAAAATAGAATTACAAGCCAATTAAACCAGGTATAAAACTTCATTTTGAAATTTTGATAAGCGAAAATAAGAAACAAAACAGAAATTTGAAGACGAAATTAAAGAAGTTTAATTTAATGCACTTTAACGCATGAATAAAGCAGACAAAACAATTAAAATTAATGTCAATTTGAGTTGAACTTCATAGGATTTTTGTGAGCTTGTTTGGGGTAACAATTGCTAGCAAAGTGAAGGTAATTACCGGCAAAATAGATGGCGATTTTAGCATAAGCTATTTGTTTACTGCAAACAAGATTTTGTTTGAAATGAGAGAAAAGGATCAATCAGCTGGGATTAGAGCCGCTCGATTTATTGTTAATAATTTTCCGTTATCAAAAATATACTTTTAATTAAACAGTATTTTGTTTGAAAAATACTGTTATAATAAAAATAAAAATAAGATAAACACTAAATTTTGAGCTAAAATACTATAAAAAGGATACTAAAAAACAGGGGCGTCGCGTGGGGTGTTGCACTGCCGCAATTGCACCACCTGGTAATTTTGTAAGGAAAAAATTAAGTATCTATAATGTTTTCGTTATTTTTAAGAACGAAATCGCTTTTAAAACTCCAATTTAGAAAACGACCATTTTGCCCACTTCACTGCCGCAAACTCTTAGCTGACTGCCGCAAATGAACTCAAAAAAGCAAAATTTCTTCAAGAATTACCGCAAAATCAATATCTTGTGGTAAGTAAGCTAAGTTGAAAATTCCCTAAAACAGGACATGCTTAAGTATCATCTACAACAGGGTTTCCCAAACTAATTTACGAAATCGCCCCCTTTTGAGAAATTTAAAAAAAAATCGCCCCCCAGTATTTTATAAAATAAAGTTATTTTATTCTAGACTACGCACTTTTTAGCCGAAAAAGTTGTGTTTGAAATGTAATTTAGTCTGGTACTTTTTATGCATGCACTTTTGGGCTGTGGTAAAAGTAGTTTCAGGGCTTGAGAAAATAATTTACAATTGTTTTATTTAAGCCCAGTAAAGTGTATTAAGATACTTAATTAAATAAAAAACCTATGTATTCTGTAATCAATTCTCTTTAAATATGTATTGTTTTGAAACTAATGAATCCATAGGTTAGTGGTAGACAACTTTTGTAGTCAGCAAGTCATATTTACTAAAAAATCCTTTCTAGTTTTGAATTGCTAAAAAATGTACTTGCGGGCTGGGTAATTTAAAAATTAACATACAAGAAAATTAAAAAACTCGAGCAAAATAGTAATAAAATGATTAGGATTACTGTGATCTAGGAAGTACTACTGTAAACTAAAAACCAAAATGAAAGCGTTTTTCAAAATATTAATTATCAAAAAACTAAATTTTAATTGTGTTGCACATGTAGTTTTCAAGTTATTTAGTGGGCCGAAATTTGACTGTATCTGGACCGTAAGTTACCAATCTAAAATCTTAACTGAAACTTGACATTATAATAATCTCTCATATAACGAATTTCGGAAATTTAGAAGTCATTTACTTATTTAATCCGCACAATATACTTAAACTATTTTATAAACAAGCATATTTAAAAATTTTTATACCAGAGATTAAAAAAACTACAAAAGAATAAATAGTTTATCTGACACATTATGGAATAAATATTAAAACATCATTGCTGATCTAGTTTGAGGAAGATTGACCGGCTGGTCGATTGTCTCGCATGAAAACTGGTTTCATTAATAGCTTCTGTTAATACAGTAAAATTATTATTTTTAACACTTAGAAATGTTATAAGCAAGTTAGTTGTGAAGTTTAAATTCAATTTTAATCTTTTTTAACTATATGTTTTATAGTAGAATACCATTAAATAGTGTTTTATTTGAAATAACCTTTAAAAAATTAAACCTTAACTCTAACAATTTTATTTTCTAACTAAAGAAAACTAACTAAAAAACGAACTAAAGGTTTTACGGTTATTTCTGTGAATAGAAAATAATCAATTAAAAAACTTTTTATTAGGTTGAAAATTTGTTTTGTAACTGTAGCAGTCTTTTTGATGGCTTATTTAATTCAGTTCAGAAATGAATTTTTAATCTAGCTATCAGCCTCTAATAATTTAACAGAGGAAAATAGTGAAAAATTTAAAGCTAGGATTAAATTGTTAAAATAAACAACACATTTTAACTTTTAAAATATTATGAACTAAGATAAAACAAAAAATAATTGTAATAATTGTTTCAATCTCCTTAAAATATACATTTTTTTTGAATAACAACTCAGCTTAGAAAGTAAAACTTACTTTAAAATTTTTTAAGTTAAAAATTGAAGTCATTTCAAATGAGACCTCATATCTATACTCTTTTAAAGCCAAATTTATCTTTTTTGAAATAAAAACTATAATGGTTATCAATTTTTTTTTTATTTATGCAGATTCAACAAGTAATAACAAAACTCTATCAAATAAATTACTTTCAAATAAATGTTTAAATCACTATTTTATTAAATTTTTTTGTGTGATGTAAAACGACAAATATAAACTACAAAGTTAACCAGGTCAAAGCAAAACTAGTACAAACTTTAAAATCATAAACCACTTAATTAATACAGTAGACTTCCGCTTGAGTTCACACTTTGAACAAAACCAAAAAGTGGGAACTCAAGAAAACATGATAATTTTTTATACAAGTGGAAGATTTAAATATATTATAATGCAATAATGTTATGAATAAACATAAATGCAACTAAAACATAAAATAAGCATTCACTTAAAACAATAAATCTGTATAAGCTACAAAATATTATAAATATTGTTGCTTTAATAATAATTAGTTAGTAATAGACTTTATTTAAGTCAAATTTAAGTTAGTACTTTTTTATGGTAAAAAGTGCAAACTAAAGAGGAAGTCTACCATCATTTATATTCATTAGGCATTAAGCAAACCTGTTGTAGAATAAATAAAGTAAATAAAATTATTTTTATTAAAAAAAGCATACTTAAATACAATAAAAATCAGGTTAAATAAGAAATATCCCAAAAAATCACAAATTACAAATATCTAGATAAGATCTTTTGCTAAAGATGTTGATAACTGAACTGTAAGGTTTCTCAACAACCTACAAGGAAAAGCTATAAACAACAATCTAACTTCCTCCCAAATGATGGTAAAATTTTGCCTTAGTTTTTGTTGAGTCAAAAAGCTTTTTTATCGTTCTTTCGAAAAATTTACTTTAAGTTCAAGGTCAGTTTGTAAGTCTGAGAAGGTTTCCTATAAGTAAACGTTTACTTCAAAAAGACTTCAGTTTTTGACTCACTGCTTCGAAGGGATCCATAATCCACTTCGTGACATTTAATAAAAAAATGTAATTAAACCGTTTATCAATGTCACCTTTAAACTGTTTCAGATGAAATGAAAGCACTTCTACATCACCTTCACTTATTTAAAGTTTTCAGCTTTCCAAACTTGCAAATTGATTATTTTTGAAATTTTTTCCATACAGTTCAAGTTGGTTTCTAAAACTGGTTATCTTACTTATGACTTTCACAAGGTTCAAGTTTTTACCTTGTAAATTTTTGTTCAGATGGTAGAACTTACCATATAAGTCTAACATATAAGCATTTTCATTTCTTTTATTTTTCTTTTAACAAGATTGTCTGCCAATAGCTTATCCTTTTAAGAAAATAATCAATAACTGAATTAAAAACAGCCAAAAACTTTTCTAGACAGTTTCCTTTTTATAACCATTTCACTTCTTTAAGAATTATCAAACATAAATAAGAAACATGTGAATACATGATAATCAAAATCTACTTTTTTTAAATTTAGTAGTGCAAGCTCAAAAACAAAACTTAAAAAATTTATCTTAATTTATTACAACTTTTTTATTCTATTGCAAAATTGACTTTAACATAGGTTTTTTCTAACCAAGTGACTTTTCAAGAAACAATTGGAAATATCATAGGGTGATAGTTTATAATCGATAACATAGATTTTTACAAAGCAGTTATGATCATAAATGGCATATATGTCAGGTTATGAAATGGTGAGAGGATTTCCACTCATCTATGACCTATGTAATTGTTAAATGAGAAAAGATATGAATAAAAATATGTGAATTACTTGAAAAGAGGAGTCCTAAACTTTTTGATTTTTCTAGAAATTTCACGTAAACGAAATGGACTTATTTTGTTTAAGTTTTACCTCAGGGTCAAATATTTGATAGCAGGCTAAAATAAGTAAAAAAGCAAGCTAAAAAGTGAAAACTAAATGACTGCAAAAAATTTTAAAATCGCCCCCTTTTCGCCCCCTTACTAGTTTTCGCCCACCCTTTCGCCCCTTTACTATTTATCGCCCCCCGACATACCAAAATCGCCCCCAGGGGGGCGATATCGCCCACTTTGGGAAACCCTGATCTACAAGCTATTGTAAACATAAAATAAAAACAAAGCTAAGCTACTGCAAAGGATTAAACTTGAGTTTATGTACTCACATGATTTTTAAAATTTAAACTTGTCATAAATTAAATATTTTGAAAAAAAAGATAAGAAACTTAAATCACCAAAGTCTAAGAAATTTGATTTTTTATTTTAATCTGCATACATAAACTTAACTATAACTGATTATTGTAATCATAAAGTTAATAAAATTTTTAATTAAATAATATTCAAATGTAAAATTTGAGTTCTGAAAAAAAATGTTAAGCAGTTTATTATAAACTTCTAGTTTACTCTTACAGAAAAATAATTTAGATTTATTTTAAATAAAAATTATTTTTATTGAAACAGTCACATATTTAAATAAAGTAAATAGCCTTAACTTAAAATATTTGTCTGACCCCCAAGAAACTTTGATTACTTAGAGTAGTTTAACATTTTAGTCTACTTTATATGACTTTTGGTTTAATTTTTTCATAAACAAAGCAAAAATTTTAGATAAAATTGTTTAAACATGGTTGCCTTGCCTCATTATCAGGATAACTTAGAAATGTTAAAAAAAACTCAAGATGACCCAAGATATATTAAAACTGACCAAATTAGAAAATATTCAGGCTGACTAAAGCAGTTTTAGTTTTTTACTCTGAAAATAACAAGTTTACTTAAAGTTAAAATATAAGTGTTTTACCCCTATGGCCACATGAAAACTAACTAACCAATTTTTTACTATTATAATGGTTACATATTTATTAATTATCTTTAAATTTCTTGAAAAGTTCAACAGCCTCACCAACTAAACTTTAAAAAGTTGAGCTCCTGAGAAAAATACAGTCATCAAAATGAAAAACAAATTAAATTTAAATACATAAAAGATACCCTTAAAAAACTATTGAATTTTAAACCTCCAACAAAATAAACATTAAGTTTAGAAAAAAAGTTAATAAAAATCTTAAAGTTTGTTGAAAAAAATTGTGCAAAATAGTGAGGGGTAAGGAGGGGGATGTATAGGCACTTTTTTACATGTTGTTCTTATTCTAAGTTTTTCAGAAAGCTAATAGTTACTCTTTAATAAACTTAAACTTCCAATTAAACTTTTAGATACAACCGGTCAGGCCAGAGATTACATTGATTTATTATACAAAGAGCAAACTAAAACAGCAAAAAAATACAATTTTACTGAAAACCTATATTCTCCATCATTTTTAAAGCAATTTTTATCAAACTTTTTCATCCTAATCTTTATGAAATTTTATACTTTTGTTAAAGAGAAATTTCGAATTTTTAACTATCAATATAAGTTTTTATATATACAAAAAAATATTACTTTCGTTATAACTTTTTTTTTTCTTAGTGTTTTAAATATCTATTTTAGCAAATTGTTTTATTTTATAAAAGAAACATCTAAAGATTTTGAGGCCAACTTATTAAAAAAGATATGATTTTAGTGATTTGATTTATTTGTTGTTTGAGTTTATATTATATTAATAAGGACTCTTTTGTATCTCTGACTGTGAATTCCCATATCTAAAAAATTACTATGATTTTTTATATTGATAAAAAATGCCTTGCAGTTAAATTAAAACTGTATAAAATAAGTTCAGTAAAATAATTCTAAAGTATATGTTAAGGGCATAAAAGGGGGGTAAAACACTTTTTTTTTAAACGCTGTTTTAGTTTGTGCCTCCTGTAAGGAACCTTTTGTTGCCTTCGACTTTGACTGGCTATATCTAAAAAATTATTTTGAATTTTTAAAATCTGTAAAAAGCATCTTGTAGCTTAGTAAAAATTTCATAAAATAAGATCAAATTGTGAAGAAAGTGTTTCATCCTCCCAATGCCCTTAAAAGCAAAGCTTATCTTCAGGTGTAGCAAAAGTTCAGTTGTTTTCAAACTTGATAGTAAAAATATATTTAAAAAATATATAATTTCATGTCCTTAAAGTTATTGATAAAATGAAACTATTTGTTTTTAAAATTATTTTAATCTTTTTTTTCAGCTATATTCAGGATTGCCACACACTCAGGGTAGTCAGTGAAACTTAATGATATTTTAAGTTCTAAAAAATCTCAGGGAAACTCAGGGTATTTTGATTTTTTCTCAAAAACACATGGTGACTCAGGGCATTTCAAGGTCACTCAGGACAGTTTCTTTTGACTCAAAGAGTGGCAACCTTGCTTTTATTTAAATATTTTTTTAATATTGAAATTATTTATTAGTTTACTCTATATAGTTAAAACAGTTTAAGAATTTCACAGTTATTGTTGGCAAAATATTTTACTGTTTATTAATCCTGTTTTCCTTTAGAACTTATAGAAACAGTGAAGAAGTGTTATCCTGTAGTTGAATTTAAACAGTTAGAAAGAGAACTGAAAACATTTTATTCACATGCATCAGGATGATTTAGTGAAAATACTGTTATATCTTGAAGAACATAACCTGACTAAAATATTTAACGAAACTACAAAGCTTCTTAGATCTTTGATAACTATTCCCATGACTAGTGTAGACGCTGAAAGAACATTTTCATCTTTGAAAAAGATAAAAACATTTTTGAGAAACACCATGGGTCAGTCAAGATTAAATTCTTTGAGTGTAATTTCGATTGGTAGGGACTTACTTAAAAACTGTACTAGTTTCAAAGAAGATGTGATGGAGAAATTTATCAGCCAAAAGGAGAGAAGAATGAATTTTAGTTACAAAGGTGAAAAGTAAGAGTCTAAGTATTTATGTTTGCAAAGTTAGACTTTAGATTTAATTTTTTAGGTAGACATTCAGTAGTAACTATTTTCTGTACTAAGCAAGTTTAGTTTTTCTTTAAAAAGTTGTAATTTGTACATAAGTTTTTCTTTGTTTTTAGACTTTTTAATTCACTTGCCAAGCTTCATTATGCATTCCTTTTTTTGTTTTGTTAAAAATAAGTAAAAATATTGTTTTTAGTTTGGTATTTAATCCAATATTTTTCAAGTAAAGTTAAAGCTAAAATAAAATATTATTATAGTTGCTGTGTTTTTTATTATAATAAAGTTTCTTATATCTAAATTGTAAGCTACTTTTAGTTTTAACTTTAGAGCCTTTGTAAAACTTAATATTATTTAGTTTGCTTGTTTTACTTTTGAGTTTTTTACTTATTTAAACTTTTTTTATTTATCATAAAGGAATTTTAAATTTCTTCACTGTGTAATGTAAGTTGTTCTTTAAAAAAATTTCAATTTCTACACAACATTTTATTTGTTTGTAGACTTTTTAATTTACTTGCCGATTATAATTAGACTTTTTTATTATTAAATATTAGTAAAACAATTATTAATAGTTTGATATTTAATTAATCCAATATTTTTTAACTAAAGTTGAGACTAAAAAAATATTATTGCAGTTGCTGTAATTTCTTATTATAATATTAATCTGTTTAATCTAAATTGTAAGTTAGAGACTTCGTAAAATTTGATATTTATGAGCTTGCTTATTTTACTTTTGTGTTTTTAACTTAGTAGGCAAGCTGTTTTTTTTTTTTCAAACATAAACATTTTAATTAGTTATAAGTTGATACTCGTTTATTTTTTTCATTATTCATCAGTAAATAAGCAATTATTTTCTACTGAGTTTTAATAAATTTTACTTAAAATAAACTTGCAGTTTTGTACATAAAATTTTTTTGTTTGTTTTTAGACTTTTTAATGTTCTTGCTAAGTCTAATAAGACATTTCTTATTTTTTGTTAATTTAAATATTAGTAAAATAACCATTCTTAGTATGATGTTTAATCAAATATTTTTTAAATTAAGTTGAGGCAAAAGAAAAACTATTAAAGTTGCTGTGTTTTTCAATATGTTAAAAATTTGTTTTGTCCAAATTTTTTTCTACTGTTAGTTTAAATTTAAAAGCCTTCTTAAAAATTAATACTCATAAGTAAGCTAACATTTTTTGAGTCTTGTAAATTACTTAACATATTTTTTTTCTTATATTCTTATATTTACTTAGAACTTCAAAGTATTTACCTTTTTTTTTAAAGTTATTTTCATACATAATTTTTTTTTGAAAAAATAAATGTTTTATTTCTAAACAAAATTTCCCAAGTTACATTAGCAATTTAATGTAATTGTTGTAGAAAAAAGTCTTTATTTAAGATAAAAAAAAGTTTTAAAGTAGGGGATTTTTTTTTCTAAATTCTGCAACACCTAAAAAAAATACCACGCGACGCCACTGCTAAAAAATGTATTTATGTATATAATTTGCTTCTAGAAAACAAAAGTTTTGATTTTTTGTCAAAATCACCTCTCTAGTGATTGGGTCCTTGGCGACGTAGCAAACTCGCTTGGTGATTGGCTGAGTTGGTTTGTTGTGGCACGTGATGCTGACGTCACCGCATATTGACGTAGTCTGCCACAATTGGTCCGTATGATCTCCACCATCCAACCTGTGATTGGTTGATTAGTTAGAATAAAAAGATAATGTATCAGAAGAAAATGTAAAGCATTTCATTATTCTATTTTTTATTAAAATTACTACTATGTTTATTAGAAATTAGTTTCTTTTAAAACATCCTACAATAACTTTTTTTTTCAAGCAAGAATATACAGATCCGTTTACAAGCCGTTATCTACTCTTGCGAAACTTTATAAAAGTTTAAATAGTATAAACTCTTTACAGATAAACAGCTTTTTTAATTTTTATATATCGGATGGTTGGAGGTAAACTGCTGGATTCCGGTGCGAGTTGGAGGCCCTTTTTTCCTCCTTTGCGTTGGATTTTCTTCCATTTCATCCTTTCACAGCGCCCCCTTGCACCACAGAGTCTGTCGTGAGAAAGTTAATTGCGGTGAAATATTTTCGAGTGGCGATAAAAAGGGGTGATTGCAGCAAAGAAAAGTTTTGAAATAATTTTTTAAAGATTAACTCTTAACCTTTTTGACAATGATGTTCTTGAGTTTATAATTCGGCATAAACTTGATAAATGAAATATTTAGTGATTTATTTTAAGTTGATTTCACGGCAAAATTTAAGATGGTGAGTTTATACACTTTTTATTTATTTTGAAACTTTCCTAATTCAGATATAAACAAGTATACACATATATAAACGTAGATTTAGTATGGTTAAAATAAAAACTAGTTTTGTATTTGCAAAGTTTCTTCACTTAATAAACTTTATTTTGTTTTTGTAATTGCTAAAATTAGCAAAAAAATCATAACATTAATTAAAAAAATCAAAACATTAATTTATTTAAAATATTTTATGTTCCTTTAAATATGAACTCAGTTAAAATTTGTAAAACTTAAACTTTTTAAATTAAACTTGCTTTTTTTACTACAAAATTCCAGTTATTGCTTATCATATACACAAATTTAACTTAAACTAACTCTTTTGTAACTATCCCCACATAACTTGGGGAACTTGAGGCATTTTGGTCGTCTTTTGGGTAATTACCTTCAACGAAACCTGTTGCGTGAACTGTTCCGTCCAAACATAAAATCTGTACATAAAATATTTTCAGGTTTAAAGTGGTCATATGGAGATTAATGAGCTTAGATGCAACTTGTTAAATGTCACACTTTTGAACAAAACAATTGAAACATGCGTTTATATATTTTGAGTAATTTTTGTTTACAAAGTACACATTTGCCTTTATACTTAAACAGTAGAAGTTAACTGTATTCTTTATTGTTTTATTTCAGAAACTAAAAGTTTATTTTAGTTATGAAATATATTATTTACTAAAATTTAACATAGCTAATATCCATATGTATTTTTAAACTAATCCGACTTGTGTTGAACCAACCTTCATATTTTTCACGACTGTACCATCGTATTTTATGACTCTGGAAAACTCTTCTCCTATTGGTTCAGAGTAATACTGTCTCACAGTTGGTCCAAATACATCACCTTTCGTAAAATTAACAATTTAGATACTATTTGGTTGAATAAAGCTTATTAATCGGAAAGATGTTATAAGATAAAATTATTCCTAGAAGATGATTTTATTAACACATGAGTTATAATAAATTTTTATTACTATAAAATTTCTTATAACATTTCTTTAACTTATTTTGCTAGTAGATAATCAATCAGAAAACTTTAAGAAAAAGAAAAATGTAATAAATATAAAATAACTTTATTTCACTCAAAATTTCAATTTTTATAAAAACAGTTTAAAGTATAAACATTTGTAATTTAGTATACAAAAAGTTTTGATGGCTAGTCAGCAAGCTTAAAAAGGTACTTTATGTTTTTAAAAAAAATAATGGTGATTAATCGGTTTATAAAAACAAGTTATCTTATTTTAGTTGTTTTTAAACATTAATTACAAACAAACATTACATGCGCATTCTGTTTACAAACCAATCTTAGAGAAAAGTATATATATTTCTTTAAAAACGTTACTCTATTAGTAAGTTTTAACCTTGAATAAGTAAAACATAAACATTTTAAAGCTGTTAAATGTATAGGTTTACTTTTTCAAAATTTACTTACGTCTTAAGAACGGTTTTAAATTATAAAGGTTTTGTGTATTAAAACCTTTTTGTAAACAATTGTTAGTTTTTTTTAATATTATATTAAAGCAGATCTTTCAAGTTAAAGCTTGACTCAAGCACACAAGATTCATTCAGTTAAAAAATCAAATATATTCTTAGCTGCTTTATTTAAGTGCAGATTTTAAAATTTGGTAGATTTGAACAAAGCAAGTTGCTGCTACTTACACTCGACTTGAGGCAGACAACTTCAGCCTTCACAAAAAATGAAGGGTTGTTGAACTATCAAGTGGGGCAAGCAATGAACCAGCGAACAACAATAACAACTTTCCCCCTTTTTGTAAAAATTTGTGCTCAAAACACGAGGATTTGGCTTCAAAACTTTCGTAAACCCTAACAAAACTGTATTAAGAAAGCATACAGAGCTTGTAGTGCAAATTTGTGATCAAAGTGAAAATTTCTCGCCTTTTATTTTACGTCATTCACAACTTTGTTTTCATATAATCAGCCAGAATTTAATTGCTCGCAATAAACTTGCGTGTTTCTCATTAATTTAAAATTGTTTTTAAGTGGCTCGCGTATTAAGAATGGAAGTTAATGTCAAGTGCGGCCTTTGAAGCTTGCTGAATCGAATTTTTAACCCAATTACTGAACAGGATGTTTCATTATAAATTTGTAAATTTAATTTTTTTATACAAATTCTAGTTTATGAAAAACTTTAAATCATTTAAATAAATATATTTTTTGTGTGCAAATTGTAAAAGTTTGGCAAAGTAAATTAAGTAAACAGTTTTAAAATTGATAATTACACATTTGTAGAAGTTTTATCGAAATTAATCAATTGTTATATAGTTTTAAACAGATTTGAAAAAAATAACAAAACCAGTTTATTATGTGTTTAAAAAAAATCCTGTTTTAAATTATTTTTTAAGATTCTAAATTTTTTGCTACTACAGTGCTTCCTCGCTAATCCGGCCAAGTTGGGCAAGATTTTTTTGAAAATACGGCCGGATTTGCCTTTGGCCGGATAAGATCAAAATATCGCTTTTTTTACAAATTATCTACCTTAGTTATATCATGAATGTATATAACAAAACGTACTATAAAATTTCTGTTAATTTAATTTATTTTACTTTATTCAAAGAAAAAAGAATTAAAATAGACAAAACTAAACGAAACAAAATTTTATAAGTTCAATATTTTCTTCGAACTTGAACTTTTCTTCGCCTCTCAAAATGTCATTTAAAGTTGACTTACCAATGTTAAACTGGCTCATTATAACAGCTTTAGGCACATTATTGTTTGCCATTTCGCAAACTTATAACTTGTTTTCAATTGTTAGTTGAACGCGTTTTCGTTTCTTTGCTGTCTTATTCATTTTTTACCAGATATGTTGATTGTAGTATATTAAAGTGTAACTTGCTTAGCAAAGACAGAAAAATTGCAAATGAATAATAAACAAGTTTGTTACAACTGAGCTCGAAAGTATGAAAAAAACTTAAAATTATACAAATGATACTTTATTATGACGTAACAATATATTGCTTGCATACTTATAAAACGTAAATTGAATACTTTTTCGAAGTAAAATGAAATTAAACGCTAAAGTAAATAAAGTCGACTTCTCGACTAAAACCGGCCGGATTAGCGAGGAACCGGATTAGCGAGGACCGGATTAGCGAGGAAACACTGTATATGGTTTTTTGTTATAAGCATAAACTGATAAAAAATTTTAAACATATTAAAAAATTTAAAAACTTTTACAATTTAATTGATAGGCCATAAAAAGTGAACAATGTACAAAGTCTGGAAAAATTTCGTCAGCGAAATAAACTGTCAGTAAAATACCTTGTGAATAAAGTTTGCATTCAACATTTAGCTGCCGTTGATTTTAAGGCCTGCATTAAAAACATACGATTTATAGGAAAACGTCGTTTTACAGTCCGGCTTAATCGACGTTTTATAGTCATTTTTACAACCGTCAGTCTTAAGATAGATTCTTTATTTACATTAAAAATCTAATTGTGCTAAGACAACTAATGATTCGCAACTGCGCTCTTGAATGAGTTTTTTACTTTAAGTTGACGGTGAACGCTCCACCAACATTCAAACATCGCAGGTGCCTCGGTAGGAAACGGTTCGTTTGAAATGTATGCCTGTCAATCGAAATAGCAGCAAAAATAAACGGTCAGAAATGAAAACTACAGAGAGCTCACAAATCGCTTCGACCGAGACAACAGCACGTGATGGTTCTCTCGAAATAAAAAATAAGTTTACTCTCTCTCTTTTTTTTTAGTACAATTTTTTTGTATCGAGATTTTTATTCAGTTGGCTGCTTTAAATCAAATTTAGCTTTAGAAATATAAAAAAAGAATTTTCAATTTTATTGAAAAATTATATTTTTACTAAGTGTACTTGTCTAAACAGTGTATTTTGGTAGTTAGTACACTTTAAAAGTTCATGTGTAAATGTATTTTTAATAATTTTGTTATAATTTCAAAAAATGAATTAGAAAAAAGTTCTTCGTGCAAATATTTTTTTTTAGTTAAGTAATTTTCTTACTCAAAATTTGAAAAAAAATAATTGAAAGTATCATAATGATCTAAAACACAGACTAAACCATGTTTTTATACTATTTTTCTAAATTATACAACTCTGTACTATTTATTATTAACTAAGTTTTTTATCGATTGAAAACATAGTTTTTAAAATCTACAGATTTTGAAAAAGTACAAAACCATAATTTTACCGAATTAAGTCTAACGCAGTTGGAAACTAAATAATCTTTTTTAAGTCGTACTTAACATTTAATAGACAAACTTTTGAGTAATTTAATCTAGGAACTACTGAGCGAAGTTTAAAAAGAATTATTCTTTTGTAAAAGCCTAACAACCTAGGAGTCTTACTTGATGTAGATAAACTAAGTAAATTGCATAAAGTTCTGTAAGAATAACCGAACAATATAAAGTAAGACAACATGAAAAATTTTTAAATTTTATGGAACATAACCTTTTAGAAAGTACAACTATTTGGAGAAAAATTACACATAATTAAGACTAAAGTTTTCTTAAAGATATGAGGTTTGACGGATCACTAAGAAGTTTTTATTGTTTGAAAATTTGTGTTTTACCTCTACAAAATACTAATTTTAGACTATAGCACAAAAAAAGTATGCTATAAAATTGCAAAAGAATTTGATCTCAGAATAACACACATGTTTTAAAATTTTAATTTTAAATTGCTAAACAGTATTCAGTTATACTTACGCACCGAATATAAATCTAAATAACTAAGAACCATGCATTACAAAACTAGAATATTTCTTAAATTAGTTTAATGAAGTTTCAAAACTGACAAGAACTAAGTATAAATTAAATATTAAAACAACTAAGACATACTTTAGAAATATTATATAAAAATCGTCTGAGAAGAACTAAATTACGAGTTGGAATTTAACGACTTAATTAAAAACTATGATGTTTAATTTTTTTAACGCCACTATTTGCTTAAGGTTTGTTAAGAAAATGAAGAACAGTTTTTTGATACTAATAAGTCAAAACTTTTGTTTAAAAGTTTGCACTATATGACTTCAAAAAAAAACTTTTTAGTTCATTGAAATCACGATTGCCAAGCATAAATTATGGTCACACATTTTATAATTATTTTGTAATTAAAATATTGTTTCGTCAGTTTTAGTTTTTAACAAACCCATACCATTTATAAAAAGCAATTAAAAACATTAAAAAAACAAAAATTAAGTAAGGTTAAGTGGAAATAATTTTTTGATTTACCTATAAATAAATTAGGCCTCAAAAAACAAGTTGTAGGTTTAAGATAAAAAGTTTAATTTTTATGTTTAATAAAAAACTTATTTTGAAAAAGTTCATTCAATCATAATTGATATTTTTCTTACAAGTGTAAAAATACGCTTAAGCTAAATGAGATATATCAATACAAAAAGTGTTAATTCTAACCTAGTGGCCACAACACATAATTAAAAATTTATAAACTTAAAAAGTTTCTTTATTCAAAACATTTTTCATTTATCTGTATGTTAGGACAGTTTAACGACGTAACTACACATAATTTTTTTAACAGATCATTATTTTTATTCACGTTATACTAATTCGATAATTCTAAAACTGTTTTAAATAAACTTAATATTTCAAATCAATAAAATTGATCACTAGAATGTTAAAATTTTTTTTTTCATCATTTTTTAATTTAAAAATCTTAATTTTTTTTTGCTGTACAAATGGTGAAATTAAAATGGTTTGTTTTTATAAACTTCCAAAATATTCGAAAATTTATTCTAAGGCTTTTGAATTGTAGTATTTTATTTTAAATTTAATTATGTAATTTAATGCTTTACATTTATGTTTGTTTAATCATTTTTCTTATCAGTTTCTATCATTTCGTTTGATGAATCATTTTTAATAAAGCTCATCAATAACATTTACTTATATTAGATGTTTATAAAATTTGAATACAAGTTCTATACCTCATCACAAAAAAATATCTTTTTAAAGTAACTTATTGCATAATATAAAACAAAACCACAGTAATGAGTTTATTACATAAAAAACACAGTAAAGAGTTTATTACACAAAAAACACAGTGAAAAATAAAAGTTAGATAAAAACAAAGTAAATAGGAACAAACATTTTAGTTTTTCATCATTTTTGTCTAACAATTTTGTGATTGATGGGTCCACAGCTTAAACCTGAAACTGTAAAATTAATCGATAAAGCGTTTGTAAATATCTATAAAAATACAAGTTATTAAAAACCACAGTTGAACCAACTTAGTTACACCAAATCGCCAGAAACACAAGACTTGACATCAACATTTGAATTAAACTTGACAACTGCACACTTTTCCTCTTCATTTTCAATGGTGTTGTACGCGTTTGCTGTTGTAATTAAAATATTAGAACTAATTAGTACATTATTATTGATTTTTTATTTAAACTGCAAAATTTAAAATAACTTCATGTATAAAGTATGCATAGGTAGTCAAGGTTTTTCTTAAGTTTTAAAGTCAACTTAAATAAAACACAACTATAAAAACAACGATATTACAAAGTTTTTGAAGAACAAAGAACTCCTGATTTGTAAGATAACTATAAATAATAAAATGAACTACATAGAAGAATAGTGGCTCGAATCGGGAGGTAAGTAATTTCAGTTTCAGCAATAATTTGAAGCTGATAGTTCAAACTTCCAACAATATCTCCAACTAGTACATTCGGTGCAATCGCACAAATATCTATCGTTACTTTCTGCTCCAAACCGGCGGGTATCTTTGTAAGTTATTGTTTAAAAATAAGACCAAAAATGATCTTTGAAAAGTATTTATTTTTAACTAATCAACTTGTGCGAAAACGAACTGTATACATGCGGTAAAAAAATATCAGACTTTAGCATATATAGCCGTGAATCTTATTTTAAGTCTATAAAACATAAATCATTTAACAATTTTAATCGAAAAAATTTGGTAAGTATATTCGATTTAGCAATTATTTGTTACGTTATGTTCACATTTTACTACTACTACTATTAAACTTCTATCTATAACTTCCAGATTGCAGAAAATACATAACAAAAAATTGTTTACAAAAACTTGCAACAATTTAATGAAACTAACTTTTTTAGGAGCGTATCTGATTCGGATTCCAGTGTTGACTGGAGGGGATTTTATTCGGTATTTGATAGTATCGGTGCCGACATTTCGAATCCTGAATGTGCAGCAATACATCTTACCTTCCACCAACTTTCCCAGATTCAACTGAAACAAAATTAAATTTTACATAGTTCTTCATATTCCATAATTTTGTTAAACTAGTTTTATATGTTTCTTTAAAAATAAAATAGAAAATGCTAAGGTAAATATATCTAGAAACTAGATGGTCTTAAATTCTGGTAAAAACAAGTATTAATTAATTAAATTTATACTTAAGTGTATCAATTTTTGAAAAATATGTTACAGAACTTCGTTAAATTGAAAAAAAAATCCTGATCAACAAGTTTTAATTTAAAGTAAAATATTACTTGTCTAGGATGAAGTTCTACTCCTCTTTTCATAACTTTCATGTTTCCCTTGCTTATTGGTCCTGCTATGGACACATTGTTCACCTGCTTTCTTACCGGCTCTTCTATTTCTATGTACTAAAATGAAACAACAAAAATAAACAAGTATTTAAATTAGTTATAACGTCACAACAAACCTTGGTGTTGGGCACCGCGTTGGGCTTGAAAGCGAGCAGCGACTGCATTATGACGTCACTGAGGCCTTTCTCCCCTTTAACTTTGCCGCCTTTCTGCACCACCGCTTCTGTTTTATTCATCTTTACTTCTCCGGGGCGCCGCTGCCGGTAGAAATCCCTCAAAATGTGCTCGTCGCTGTCGATGGGCCTCGCCTGCGTTTGGCGGCCGATGGGGGGCGCCACCGGGTGCCTGCTCCTGCGGGGACCGATGACGTCATTGGGCCAGCTCATGACGTCGAAGCGCCGCTGCTTCCACTCGTCGTTGTTGCCAGGCAACGCGTCGGTTTCCAACGGCGGAGGGGATTTTTTGTTTTCGGGGAAGTTTTCTTCCACGTTCGAATTAATGAATTTTGAGTCTGAACATATGAATGTTTTTTTATTTTTTTTCATTTTTAATAGTTTAAGCTTAAATGTTTAAAACTTTTTGAAAACAACTTTTGATTCCAGCATTGTTTTATAAATCCTCTTAATCCTTACAAATTTATATTAGTTTACTCATGATCTTTATTTCACAACTTTAGTTCATAATCAAATTTGAAGTTTAAACTATTTTAAAAAGCATAACTTGTGTGATCAATAACCTCAGCTATTATTTAAATATTCTGTTTTTCACAGAGTAAACTTTATTGAACTATTAAACTTTTATATTGAAAACTTGTGTACTTTTTAAGATTAACTTTTTAACTGTTTTTATTTTTCCAGAAAGTTAAACCTAATTTTAGTAAGATTAACAAAAGCTACGTCTAAAAAAACAAAGGTATTTTTAACTTTGATAACAATCATTAGAATGTGCTAATAACTCTGTATTTTTAAAGGAAGTTTGAAATCTATCAAAATATTCTTAACCTTTTTGTTTTGTAGATCCATTTGTAGCTTGATTTGATAAAACTTCACCATTTTCTTTATAAGGTTCTGTAAATAGATTAAATTAAACTAGTTGAAAAAAAACAACGTTTTAACTTACATTTAGTATAGAAAGCACTTTATATAACAAAATATTTAAAGGTAAAAGTAATTAAATAAAAAAGATCTAAAATTAAATACTTTATACTTGTTTATTAAGGGTAGAATTCGCATATAGAACGAATAAATATAGTTAAAATTGTAGTATCGCAAACAAAATGCTTATGTTTTTACGACACGATATGTCCTATATTTATTCAGTAGCTTTTTGAAACATTTACATATTATAACCAATAATACCGTGAAATCTAAATGCAAATAAAGAATAAAAAATGAGTAAACGTAAGATTTGTAAGAGATTCTTGTTAATTCTATTGATTTTTGATCGGCTCAAATAAATATTATACTTATACGATAAGAAGCCTGCTTTATATTATATACAAAAATCCATACAATATTGCGATTTACCTTATAGCACGCAAACAGAGGCGGAATAGAATCGATAAAATGTGCTTTTAATTCAGCAAATGTTACGAAAAATTGATTAACTTTTTCCATCGCAGCAAAGCAAAATGCTTCTTAATTTTCGCTACAATTTGGAAGCTTTGATAAAATTCGCTGTGAGTGTTTTGATAAAACGAACAATTTTGTGAATAAATTCAAAATGCTCTTGTTAGGTAATGAAATTGCATATAAAACTAGCTGTATTGAAAAGGGATACATTATTTGAATTATAAAAGTCGTGATCTAGTTTCCTATACTTTTATAAAACTAGTTTAAAATAAAAGTTAATTAAAAATAAACATACTTGGAATTTTATTTATTTATTAACCATATAAAACTATAAAATTTTTAGCATATGTATGTTTAAGTTAAAAAAATCAATATAAACCATTAACAATTTGTTGTTATTTTTCTCAAGATAGTTTTTAAAAAAATAAATGTAACTTACTTTCATTATCAGTGGATAATCTTGGATACTGATTCATTAATTTGTTGTAAAATTGACTTTTGTTGTGCATTAACTGTAAATAGAAAATTAATTAATAAGCAAATGGAAAGTAATACTTAAATGTTTACTTTCCAAATATAAATCACCTGAATTACGCTGTAATTTTTCTTCTTTTGCTGCCATACTTTTTCTTCTCAGTTCATTAACTTCTAGTATTGATTCCTCTAAAGTTTTATAACACATGTTATTCACAATTTATCAAAAATTTCATTAACTAACTAACTAACTAGAAATATTAAATTTGTTGTTTCCAATATAATACCTTTATTTTTTTAGTCTTTTATATAAAGTAAATATGTTTAGAATGCTGTGTTTATAAGTTAAAAATACATTTTAGTACGGTTTTTTGAGTAAAATTTTTATAATTAGTTATAATAATCGATTCAATTAAAAGTTCATTCACAAAACAAAAACCTTGGAAAAAAATTCAAATTTGAACTTCAAGCAAAACTAATAGTGATACAAAATTAAATAGAAAGTTTGTGGCATTTTGAACTTAGTTTTGGCAAGGTTCCCGAAGTAAAACTAGCAATATGAGCAAGTTAATTAAAGTTGTGCTGATAAAATTTTAAAGGAAAAAACATCTGTTTAACTTGAGGTCAAATATTTTGGCTTAATTTCATGCTTTCAATATACTGAGGGTTACTTTTTCAATTAAATCAGTATTAAGGTTAAAAGTTAACAATTATTAAAGATAAAACAATTATCTTTTTATAGAAAAGTACTGTCCTGAATGTACTTGACAACTCATACTAATACTTTAAAGTTTAAGCTTTCTAAATATTTCAAACTTAGTTTAGTTTTGTTTAGTTTGCAAGCTTTAGTTATTGAAACAATGAACTTTTAACATTACGTTTATCAAACTCCAAACACAAAGTATATAGTTAAATAAAAAAAAAATTACATACAAATTTATATTTTTGCTTCTTTTTTAAACAAATAAATAAAAATTAAGACTTACTAAATTGTTTTTCAACAAAGAAAATATGTTATACTACTTTACTTACTCACTTTTACTTAATAATTATATTTTAAGAGTAGAATTACATTTTTAGATTAGTAGAAAATTTTTAATGTTTTTCTCTTGCAGCTGTTTAACTAAGTGTTATTATTATAAAGTTAATCTATCTTGTATTAAATACATAAATTCAAAAAACTTCAAACTAATTTTTACAGAGCTCTTTAATATGATGTCACATTACCATTGCTGGTGACGTTCATCTTGTCGATGGGGTGCTTCCCCACGTACACCTTCTCGTCGTTGTTGCCTAGCAACACGCTCATCTGTTGCCGCGGTTTCAGCCGCTTGCTGGCTTCGTTGAGCAGCTCCGTTTGCGTCCGTAACCACTCTCTGCCCTCCTCGCTCTGAAAGTAAGTCGGCACTTTCTTGTATCTGTTAATAAATAGTGACGTCATAATAACAAATGTGTGGATTTAGAAACCAATAAAAATATTTTCCTTTTGATCAAACAACTGGGATACTTAATGAGCAAAATTTTATGGCTTTGAAAATATCGTTAAAAATATCTAGTTGTATGGCGTATATCACTAAAGTAATTCCACATAATGTATGTACTATAATAAAAAAAAGTTAAAACAGTTTAGTAAATTAGTTAAATACTATGTATTATACGATTACAACAAACACATCAGTTAAAAATGCTCAGCATAAAAATTTGCGTAGGAACTTCCTGAAAAGAGCCCAAAACGCAACAAATAAAAAATTTCACATGTACATACAATTTAGATTTAAAACAATTTGTTTTTCCGACCTGAGAGCGTTCCTGTTGCAGCTTTCTTCCAGCAGCTCCTCCCTGATCTGATCCCAATCTTCCCTGGTCAGATTGACCGACGCTCTTCTCGGAGTCGGGGGTTTTTCGGGAGAAAGGGCCTTCTCGTAATTGTGCTTCATGCAAACAACGTCGCCTAGCGGTTGAACATTCGTCGGAATTATTTCTTCTTCGCGGTCGATCGGGGCATTGCTATCCTTGTGGGGCTGAAAAATGTTTGCAACACTTACGTTGGATCTAGCAGAAGTTTTGCATTTGTCTTTAAATAATTTAGTTTTATACCAATAAATGTATGTGTTGTGATTCAATAAAGAAGCGCATTTTTAAATATAAATCGTCACCCTTTAACGTTAAGTAATTGCTTTCTATCAAGTAGACTATACAAAAACTTTATTTTTTTTACGACTTCGGGTAAACTTCGGCTGAGCAGATGAATTAAAAGCTTTCGTTTGTAAACAAAACCCAAATTTCCAAACAACAAACTTTACTGCTGACCAAACAAAAAGCACTTAGGCGGCGAAAACAAAACAATTTCGTGTCGTT
Source organism: Thalia democratica (assembly GCF_965202585.1). NCBI lineage: Eukaryota > Metazoa > Chordata > Thaliacea > Salpida > Salpidae > Thalia > Thalia democratica. Next base: position 7,086 of record NW_028139870.1, on the reverse strand, counting down.
AAACAAACATTTGTCACTTTTCGCCACTTTTTATTGCCAGGCTCAAATGCAAATGACTAAACAAATGTTTGATCTATCACTGATGGGCAATGAAATGGACAAAAAAACGGATTTTGTTACATTAAATCCTTCAAAAAAGATTCACCTTTTTTTGTAGAGACATGACAATGGCCTCAGTTGTTGATTCAAGTTAAAATGTAAAAGTTGTTTGTATTTGATAAGGAGAAGAGTTGTCAGCGATTAAACATGTCACTAGACAATGCGTATAAGTTGGATGCATGACTTAGCCGTTTTAGATTTTGAACGTTAAAAACTATTGAAAGTATAACTAATGAGCAGTATTTAAATCATAACGACAAACAATAAAACATATCATAGTAAAAAGTACTGCAATATTGAAATAATACTAGGTATTACACATACATTCCATTGAAAAAAAAAATATATATAAATAATAAATTAAATATTTGTTCTTCACTTTCTCAAACACCTTTATTTGCTATAAATAAATAATGTTGATAAACGTACAGACAACATTTTGACTTTGTCGTCGTAGTGGAGGAGTAAGGTAAGAAGATCCTCCGCCCTCCTCACTTCTCCCTCCCCCCTCGGATCTTCCATCTGCATCAGCTTCCTGTGGATCTCCCAACGCGATAACTTCCTCACAAACTCCAGGAACCTCTTCTGAAGCATCGAACGCGTTTCTGTGCGGATATTGGTGTGAAAAATGTGTTTTTTTATAGAAATTTATTATTAAAAAAGTACAAGTTGTAGCAAGAGTAAATGTAAGTTAACTGTATTCATGTCTTATATTAAACTTTACTAAGTAAAAATGCAAGTACAGTTATCTATTTTAAATATAAACTTGACATTAAGACTTAGACTAAAATAATTTTTTTTTAATATTAGTATGTTTACTAAATACAAATCGGTAATACTCGTTGTTTAAGATATTTGAAACTAAGATGATTAATAACGTTTCAAATATAAGGAATATAAGACTGAAACTTTGTTACATAAACTTCAAATATCAAGGCGAATTTCCTTAAAAAAATTTCAAGCTTGTCTAAAAAGACTGTAAATTTTATTGTCAGTTTAAGCGCATTAATCGAAATTAAGCACAAAAAAAGTTTTGTTTAGAAAATTTACAAAGCAATCAACGGCAGGTGACAAAACTTATTTTAACTGCAAATTGTAAACAAATCACAATTGGAAATGTTTGTCGAGCACTCAAACTTATCTCAGTACAAACAAAAAGCCGTTGAAACTTCATTACTTTCAGCTTAGAGCTTTTCTGTCAATGACAACTATGTATTGAAAAATCGAAAGTGAAAGGTTTTGAAAATTTAAAGGTCGAAATTCTAGCTGTTTTTCAATATTTAAATACAAGTAAAACAAAATAAAAACTTTCTTTTTTGTTGCAGATATTTTCTTACCGTTTGATATTTCCGGATGTCTGACCAATTGACGCACTTCCAATGTATCGGGACAAGTTGGGGCCACTGGTGTGGGTTTTGGCGGCTCCAACGACCCAATTGCTAGTCCCCTGCCTTTTTTGTGACCGAATTGGAAGATTTTTTCGCTGACTGGCTTCCTGAAAAGTATAGACACATAATAAACTATTTCTATTCTACCAATTTAAGATAAACTTTGCATGCGTATTTTTAAAACAAGTTTAAATAAAAAATAACCTATACAACAAACAGTTTTTTTATACAAAATTCTTCAAATAAAAAACCAGAAGTCGTAGCTTTGCAGGTCACGTGATCTGATATTTGGCGGGATTATTTCGCTTTCTATTTTGTCCAATTTCCAAACTTGCCCGAGATCGTTGTGATGAGGTCGCATTATTGTCAACCCTGTTTTTTTTCTTATTTAAGTTAAAATGATTATCTTAAAAATGTTTTAATAAATTCTATATGAAAACGGATTATGTATTCTATGGAAGCCATTTCAGAGTGTATGTTTATACTGTACATAGTTGAAACACTGTGCACATAAATTTTGAGGGTAGTAGTATTTTTTGATAAACTAATCACAACATATATTAGTTTTTGTTTTAAAGCTAACTTTTGACAGTTTTTAATAAATACATGATAAAGACAACCATAATAATTGTTTTGTTATAATATATATATACTAATCTATCCAGTATGCACACAATTTTTCATAAGTAATACACTGTTCACATTACATTTTGAACCAGTGGTCAAGATTACTTTATAACAAAAAAACAGTCAAAAGCTTTAGCTAACTACAATATAACAACGCTCTTTGTAAGAAACCAAGTATAAAGGTATATTACTGCAACAAACAATTAAAATAAAACTTTATTAATTTAGCAATCGATGTACGAGTGCAACGTACCAACTGCAGTTGTGTCACCTAGCAACTGGTCCTTGACAACAGCAGTGAACTGGTCCAATTCGGCAGCCTGTATGGAAGGTTTGACGTCACTATGACGTAACAATTCGTATCCGCTTCCGTCATTCTTGACTACAAATAATCTGCAAAAAAAAAAAGAATAAACAAATTGGTTTTCAGAGTACACAACTTTAAACTTTTGTCTCACATATTATAATTTTATAATAAAAGTTTATTTTTATTCTTTTAGTTAGCTAATCCTGTGGACAAATCTGCAAGTATATGAGAAAAATATGTTACAAAAATACGTTATATATTGAACAAAAAAAACAAATATTCGGAAATTAAACAAATTATTACTAAAATTCAAGATGTATTTAAACAATGTTTTATAAATTTTGAAAGAAACGTTTTAAACTACTGATAATAAATTACTTTTGATGATGACTTTATAGACATAAAATAAATTCAAATAATGATGCGCGTGTTAAAATTTATTAAAAAAGGTTTAATTTTCTTTCTTGTAGCAGTTAATTACTTATAAAACACTGCTTTAAAAATATTCTCACAAAGAAAAATTATACTTTTACTTTTAAGTAATCTACGCAGCGTGAATTTTAATGGCATAACAAAACTGAACTGAAATTTTTTAATCCCATTCAGCAGAAAAGCAAATTCTGGTTCATTATTTAGTGCTAGGAAAATAAATTTTAATAAGCCTATTTTTGACATGTACATAAGGTAATTAAATTAAGTTTTACTTTATAGATTTTTAAAGCAAGTATTCTAAAAACAAGAAAAAGCTAAATGTTGTAAAAAACTTAACAAATTGTTCAGTAAATTAAAAATAAATTCGCCTTACATTTTTAAAGTTTTAATTAAATACCTATCCTTATCTTTTTTCAAATAAGTCCAACGAATTTTCACATATTTTTACCTGGGCGGGTGTTTTGCGTATTTTTTCAGGTACTTTTGCTGACCCTCGATATTCATTGCAGGGTTTTCTCCCTCCTCGTCCTCTTATTCCTCCACGCAGCCCTGGTGCGCGTTGTATGACGTCACACACCCGTTGTTCCTGATCTGTGGGGAGAAAGTTGTTAAGCTTCAGAAAAAGTAAATGTCTTTTTGTGTTTAAAAGACAAAACTTACTTGACAACGTGAGAATGCTTAAAAAACTTTAAAGTGATACAAAAATAAATAAATTATAAAAACACAAAACTTGAACCTGAAAAACGTTGCCGTCGAAGTCGCTCATTTCGAAGCAGACGGGGTCATTGTGACGTAACAAATAAGTGACCTGCTCCTCCTCGCCTGAGAAGTTCTCCTCACCTCCGACGTTCTCCCTGCTGATGTCCGTGTCCGATCGCTTCCTGGTCGGTGGGGTTTCGGGGGCAGGTCGGTAGAGGGCGGTGCCGCCGCGGGAAAGCACAAAGATTCCCCCCGTCCAATGCGACAGCTGTTGTTGGTTGAGTTTAATTTTAATAAACAACTTTTGTTTGATTGTTTATTTAATATTTGATAGTTGAAAAGTATTTGGTGGAAAATAAAATTATAACGTTAATGCTTTGATTTTAATAAATTTAGTTGTTTTTGATTAGTTTATCTGAACTTTTGCTTTTGTTAAAACAAGACAAAAAATTGTAACAGTTTTAAGTAAATTCACACGCCTAAACAAGAGCAGAACATTGTTTTTAACTAGAAGAAAATTGTTCAAAACCATTTAAACCTTGTAGTCCTGATCCTGAGACATGGAAAGAGTTGTACCACTTCCAAATAAGGTCATGGACTCGCCATTTGTCAGATCGAATGTGACAGTGGCAAATCCTTCACATTCAACTCGAACCAGCCATACAATGTGGCCTGTAAAAAATCATAAGATTAGTATTCAGAAACTTTGTTTTATACTTTACCTTGTAATAAGGTGTGTTTCAGAAAATGCTTAAAACAAAAATACCCTAGACATTAAATATTTAAAAAACTTTAACCGAATTGGTCGTAGGTGAAAAATTTGGTTATTCTGCTTCCGTCTTCGTGGTCAAAAACCAGTCCACCGTCAGGTCTTTCAACCAGAACTGTACTATCCTTTAAACTGTACATTACCTGGGAAAATATATTGTGTTTAACATTTTTTTTAACTTATTGATTAAATTTCAAAGTAAAAGTAAAAACAATTATATTAAACTACCTGGGAACAAAGTTATCTACACTTACAAATACTTGTACAACATATAATAATAAAAAAGTTGTTTTTTGCAATATAGTTTTAAATTTTTAAGTTTACTAAAGCTAGACTCCAAGCTTAGCTAACAGCTTTTCAAGAAGAAAAGTTTTCAATGCTTAAACTTTACTTTATGTTACAAAATTTTAATTGCATTGAGAAAAATTTTAAAGGTAAATACAATAATGTTAAACTATTAAAACAAAGTTATCTACACTTACAAATACTTTTACAACACATACTAATATATAAACCAACAATATTTACACACTTAAGAACTAAATATAATTAAAAAGTGATTACAGAGCTTTCTATATCTTTCATTAAGTTAAAAAAACAGGTTTATCAACATTTTTTGTATAAGTTTCTAAATAATGTCCTTAACAAGAGTTTTTAAAACGAATTGTATAAGTAAAATTTTCATTAAACTAAACATTTATAATTTATTATACAATTGCTTTCTTAAAAAATAAATAACCAAAATTTTGCTTTTACAAATTTGGTAAAATTTACTCCATGCTAATACTTTTCGGTGGTTTTTAAACTTAAAGCAGAAAGTATCTAAAAGAATTTGAAAAGTACAGAAACATACTCAAAGCAATTAATAACATTTAAAAACAAAAATAAATCATAAGTTTTCGTTTGTATGCAAACATTCGAATTTATCAATCACAAACATTTTCGTTTCACATATCTAATTCTGCGCAAGAAACTTTATAATTTTATTACCCAATAAAATGCAACTAGCTTTTCATGTATTAAACTTGCAATAAAAATTCAAACTATCTATACATTATTATGAAATTTAAATAGCTCACACTTGACAACCCTTTGAAAATTACAACAAGCTACTTGAAATAGTTGTGATATTTTTACATCAGATAATATTTGCACTTGCAAATAGAAAAGTTGCACCTGGGCATAATAACTTTTGGCGTGATATTGTCACTTTGAAATTGGCCAATCACCGTCAATTGGTCCGTCATACACCAGTGATTTCAACCAATCAATCAAAATGCAGCGTTAAACCTTTTTCTAGCTCATACATGAGCGCGTTTATGATGATAGATTAAAATTTAGCTCGACGGCATCACAAAAACTTTATTTGAAAAAAAAAAACAAAAGCGTGATTAATAGTATAAAAGAATAATAATGAAAAATAAAAAGCCGCTCCAGTCAGGTTCTAGTGTTTGGATTGAGGGCGGCGATGACAAAAGACGCGCAAACATTTCGAGGGTCATCTCAAATTAACCCCAACAACCGCAAAATCTTTTGATGGGAGGCAAATCCCCCTTTTCAATCCTTTCATGTGTGAGAAAGTTGACAGGCTGCTGGTGAGAATCGCGCATCTGCTAGTTGTGACATCACATTTTTACGTCACGCCGTGAAATCGAATCGCCACACATCAATTGGATTTAAAGGGAATTTTTTCTCATAGATACAGGGCAGCTGAAAAAGCAAATTGAATTAGCGGGCTGACACCACTTAAGAAGCCAATTTCTCTTTTGTGAAATTTTTTTGTGTCGGGAGATTGAATCGATGTGATTGGTTACGCTGAAACAGTCACGTGATTGATGGTTTGCTGACCCCTCGTGTGATTCACCCCAAGTTGATATAAATGAAACAAGTAAATGTAATATTGACCGGCTAGTAGTTAAAAGAACACGATAATCTAATTGGTCTAAGAAGCTTCTTTTTAGTATTTTTCAAATTTATAAAGTTTGTTAAATTGATGAAAAATGATTGATGAAAAATGATTTATGCGCCTTAATACATATTTATAATTTTTAAATGCAAAAAGACAAAATTGTTTCAAAAATTTGGTCAAAAAAAACATGTTAAACAGTTTTAAGTTAAAAAATTGCTAAGTTGAAATACAGGATATTTTAACTATTTAAAAAAAATAATCTGTCAATAAAACTCACAAGATACTAAAATGGAATTACAAGTCAATTAAACCGACTATGAAACTTTATCTTAGAAATTGAAGACAAAATTAAAGCAGTTCAAATGCAATTTAATGCACTTTAACGGATGAATGAAGCAGACAAAGCAATTAAAATTAATGTCAATTTGAGTTGAACTTCATAGGATTTTTGTGAGCTTGTTTTGGGTAACAATTGCTAGCAAAGTGAAGGTAATTACCGGCAAAATAGATGGCGATTTTAGCATAAACTATTTGTTTACTGCAAACAAGATTTTGTTTGAAATAAGAGAAAAGGATCAATCATCTGGATTAGTGCCGCTCTATTTAATATTGAAATCCTTTCTTTTTTCCAAAAAACACTTTTATTTGATACCATTTATATTTTTTACAGTTATTTTTAGGAAATATAAATATTGTTTTACCTAATCTTGTTTTTAATTAAACATAATTTGCTTTTTTTTTCAAACTCACCTCTCTAGTGATTGGGTCCTTGGCGACGTAGCAGACTCGCTTGGTGATTGGCTGAGAAGGTTTGTTGTGGCACGTGATGCTGACGTCACCGCATATTGACGTAGTC
>NW_028139869.1:0-41363 GCF_965202585.1 Thalia democratica | reverse complement strand
AAAGCTACAAAATAGTGTACATTTAAACAATTGAAGTTTTAAAGCTCTGTTATGCTTATTTTTCATCCTTTTTATTAAGTGTTTGGTGTTTTTTGAAGCAGAATTCGGTGCTCGACATGATGGTAAAATTTATTTTTGAAAAAAACAAGCTTTGAAAAAGTTAGAGCTAAAAGTTGAAAATTAGCTTAAAACTGTCAAAGCGAGAGAAGAGAGGCCTCGTGAATGTCACCAAGTGAATTTTTTGCACAAAGCTTTTATTTATTACGTAATTATACAAAAAGTCTGTTTGCAGAAATTTCTAAAAAAATGCAATTCATTTTAGAAAAGTTTTCTTGAAAGTGGTAGGTCATCAAATTTTTACTTCAACTTTCTTTACATATGTATTTTTAGAGTTTGACTTTTATATGTTTCTTTAAGTAATAAAAGGTACTTAAAGTACAAGCACATACAATTCAAAACCAATGACATAGTATGAAAAAAATCAATAAAATTTAAAACTTGAACTGTTTATGCTTGAATAAAAAAGAAAACAAATCTATATCATCTGCATGTTGTCAAAGTGATTTAAATCAAGAGTCTTCTACTTTATTATGATAATCAAGGGTATTAATTATCTTTTTGTTCAAAACTTCAAAGAAAAGTCATTACCTGTATGTTCTCAAAGTGATTTAAATCAACAGTCTTCTACTTTATTGTGATATTCATGTATTTTCATTTTGTTCACAACTCAACAAAAAAGTCTTTACCTGTATGTTGAAAAATTGTGTTAAATCAACAGACTTCTACTTTATTGTTATAATCATGTTTTTTTTTTCTTTTTGTTCACAACTGCACAGAAAAGTGTTTACCTCTTGTTGAAAAATTGTCTTAATTCAACAGTCTTCTAGTTTATTATGAAAATCATGTGTATTTTTATCTTTTTGTTCACAACTTTAAAGAAAAGTCTTTACCTGTATTTTGAAAAATGTCATTTGTTTGATTTACTCTATATTCATAAACTCACAAAAAGTCTTATGTTGAGCAGAAACAAAATGGGCATCTTTATTTAGATGCTAGATCAATCATCTTTCTAATTCCTAATCAATCCTCAATAAGGCTAACCATTTTGGTGAACCAAGTCAGTTCTTGGACTATTTCAGCTCTTAGTGAGGTTAGTTTCTTATTTAATTAAGACAGATAAATGTCATACAAGATTATTTTTCAAGGTTGCCAAGCACTTAATGTTTCAGTAACACTCAATTTGAAATACTTAAAAATTACTTACTTGATTAATTTTTGTTTTTGTAAACATAGAAAATCATCAATATAATTTAGTGCTCAAACTCAATTGATATCAAGTAAAGTACATAATGCATTAACAGCTTTTGCTGCTTAGTTTCTAATTATATTTAAATTAAGCTGAATTTTACAAGAGTACAATTTTTTAATTAAAGACTGGCAGCCTTGGTATTCATATTGTTATTAATGTTTTAAGTAATTTTATTATTATGTTTTTATCCACTAATCAATTAAAGCAATAGTGTATAAGTGACATATTTCATTACATATAAACATATAAGAACACAAACAACATTTAGACAGCATGATCAACTGACTGATGTTAGTTGGTGTTTTTGTATGTTTATAACTAAGTTAGATAAAAGTCTGGTTTGTTTCAGTTAGTTGTAGTGATTATAATTAAAAGTGGTAATAAAGTTCAATGTTTAAATATACTATAAGATTGATAATCATTAATTGGTTATTATAGTTGACAGAACTGTGATAAATAAACTGTAACTAGCTGACAAAAACCAGACTGTTGTCTGACTATATGATGTTTATAAAAAGACAATGTTGTATAGACATGTTAGACTTAACTTTCTGGAATATTAATAATACTTCAAAATAGTCTTTGTCTGGAATTTCTATTGTGACATTATAAACTACCATAGGTGTTTATTTTATCTCAAACTTGAAACTGTGTATTGTGCAATATTATTTCCAAGTGTTTTTTAGTAGTTTCATCATTCATACTAGTATATAGTGTCACAGTAAAGACTCTAAACAAAGAATATTTTGAAAATTAATAAAAGTTTGTTTTTTATTAAGTATACAAGCATGTTAACTATTTTATTTAAATAATCTCTGTCAAAAACTGTTTAAAAAATAAAATCACAAATATTCCTTTTGAATATTTTATAACATTGTGTAGTAACTCAAGTGGTACTGTATTTTATTGGTTAAAAAAGTTTTAGACAGTGATTGTTTAAATTTAAATATGTTAGCAATTAGATAAGGTAAGTTAAGCCATATTTTAAGTGGGTCGGCTGCAGTTGTAAGGCTTTGTACATGTTTTCATTCATAACATTATGAGGTGAAGTGATAATGCAGCACAATATTAAGAACAATTACCAAATTAGATAAAAATAAAATGAAAAACAAGCTTTATTACTTAAAAACAATAAAAATTTTAATATATTAGCCAATCAGAAGCGACGTTATAACTGCAGCCGGTCCTTAGAACTACTTAAGATGAAAGTAGTTAACAAATTTTGAAGAAAAAATAAATTGTTATTCACATGAAGAAGTATGGTTTAGTTAGTAAGAATGTATTTCTATAAGGTACGCGATTTAAGAATTACGCACTAAATTATTAAGGCCCCCCACACAATTTTTTCACAAATGGGGAATTTCCCTAAGGTGAAAATTGAGCGGGAATTTTTTGTGATTTATTATAAAAATTATTTTGAAGGCATTTCGCCGGCTCCGCCGGCGAAAAATTTTTCACTTTTACTCCCAACCATTTTTTCTTAAAAACCTAACTACGCTTGGAATTCAGTTAGTAAGCCTAACCGCCAAACCAGATAAAAGTGTGGTACTGAGCTTCAAGAAGTAGTTCGGTTTTGGGTTAAAGTGGTAGCGGACAGCTTTCGTTATTTGTGCATAAGTCCCTCCCGCTGGCGAATTCCTCCTATCGGAGGAATTCTTGCTCCCGGGACTTTTGCACAAATAACGAAAGCCGTCCTTTAGGCCGCGTCCTTATGCTGGTCGGCACCTAATTAGTTTTTTGTTTGATGTACGAGTAGTTACGCACGTTCTTTTAGTATGTTATTTTTCTTTTAAACTTAATATTAACATGTACAAATTACAAGTGAAGTTTATGTTTTATAGTATGTATCTTTGGTGTCATACTACAAATGATAGGTTTTGTAGTAGACAGCCTGGTATTATTCTATAATAAACATTTTAACTTACTTTGTAACTTTATTTATCAATATAATTTTATTGTAATATAACTAATTACATTGTTACATAGTATTAAGTAATAAGAATGTCTTCTAAATGAATTACATCTTAGTTTGTTTGTGTATAAAGGTCAACTAAAAGTTAGTTGTGGCGAGCTTGTAATACATAATCATTCGTTTAGTTCTTATGGCATTAATAAATATCTACTAAAACTTATATATTAAATTCTATAAAAGGTACATTGAATCACAATTAACATTAAATATATGTCTATTTCAAGTTTGACCACTATTTTGAGTACATTTATTATTACTTTGTTGATCAGTAGGTCTGATAAAACACTTTGTTGGTTACTTAATAAACAATACAAAGTACGTGAGTACATTAACTTCTAGTTTTAATTAGTTTGTTTTCATAGTCACTCCACAATAACTTAAATTTTGGAAACTCTACGCTAAAGTTTTCCATTTACATCAGTAAGTATTTACGTCTTAATTTGTTTAAAAAAAATTTGGGCATCTTTTTAATTAGACTCTAGTAATTCAAACTGTTTTTGTCCACAATTTTTCAAGTAACTTTGTAATATTTATATTTACAATTATTACGTCATCACCCTGTAGTCTCATACAGTACAAACTTATTAATTTGTACCTACACTTTAGTTGTGTATGGATATTATCTTTTGAATTATTAAATTTGTTTCAAATTGCTCTGTATTTTAAAAATATATATTAATGAATAAGACTAATTGTATGTACATAATAAGTATTGCATAAGGTGTAACTTAAATTAACTAAAATATACAAATATATATGGCAATTAGCTCTTAAATATATTACTGTGGCGTATAAATGAATCTAAATTTTAACTTTAATAGCACTAAATCATTAATTAATATATTTTTTCGCTGGTTTAAATGATTGCTTCTAGTTTAATATCACAAACAACATATTTATTTAACTGTGAATTTAAAACATTAAACTGTTTCTTTCAAGTAATAGTTACAGTTCAAATAAACATCCCATTTAGAAGTTTATGAGTTTAGAGGTTTCTTTTAAATCTAACCATTATATATAACTTTATTTAACACTGTGTGTGTTAAAATAAATAAATAATGGTTGGTACCAGCTCTGTACTTTTGATAAATTAAATCAAATACCTCTACACCACATACGAACCATTCTAATTTGGATTATTATTTTTAGTTGTTTTTAACGACAACCTTTAATTTAAGACAAGGTTTTGGTCTGCAGGATTGTTAATGTATATCATATACAATTTTTTGTTGTCAGCCTGTCATGAGTAAAACGAAAAATTATTGTTTGATAAGCTTCGTATCAGAGTCGAAAATTAATTTTGAGTTTATGCAAAAGTAATCAATTTTACTCAGGAACGAAGTACACTGTTGAAGTGAGAAGCCTCCTCAGCGACAGGTCGGTTTCCATGACAACCGAAACCAGGTTCACCACTTTGAAGGACCGAAGCGTGACTGATGCACCTGATGACGTCACTACAAACATGATGGATATCAGGTAGCTTAAACAAAAAAAAAACACTCTTTAGATTTTAATTCAATCTAATTACCAAGAGTGATAGTAAAATATTTATACTTAAATACTGATCAATATTAAACATTTTGTAAAACTGTAAAATTTTCTATACATAAAACAACTTCAAACTCTTAATACTGGTGTGCAACAAAGTGCTAAACAGTTTAACACTGAATGATTTCAGTTATGTTTCCAATACATTATTGTTCTCTAATAATCAAGAAATTTGCTTGCTCAGATTCTTCGTCGACGTCACCGGTGTTGGAGAAAACGACGCGGACCTGATGATATTCGGCGGAAGTGACGTCACCAGGGTTGAAGTGTTCGTCTATGACGTCATAGATGATCCCATGAGGGCTTTCCCCCGACCGGAGAGAGTGAGGATGTTGCAGGGACAGAACTTCGTTGACAAGACAATCTCGCAACTAAAATCTGGTGGGAAATAATTTTAGTTTCTCTTAAACAATGTAAAAATTAAATATTTTATGACAGCTTATAATATTCCTAGTCATTGTTTAAGTCGAACTTCGAGAATGTACCAATTGTTAGATAACTTAATCAGATAATCATTTCTATGCAGCTATATTATTTTCAAACCGAAAAAGTAAAACTATTTTTAGTTTAAAGACGTCAATATCAATAACTATTAACGTCAATTCAGGAACAACATACGAAATTGAAATAGTTGGGTATTTCACCGATTTCAGCAGAAAACAAATAAAATTGAATTTCACCACTGAGGGCGTAATTGAGGAAGATGACGTCACTACTGTGCAACCAACAAATCAAGTTGCAGAGATCGAGGTTTAAGTTTGTTTGTAAATTTGCATTTTTTTAAATGCTGAAATCGACGAAATTTATCAAGCTCTCTTAATGATTTTTTAGTATTAATTCTAACTTAATATTGATAATTAATTGAGATTTCAAAAATTTGAAAGTTTTAAGTTTACATTTAATTTCTAAAACAAAAGAAGCTTATAAGAACTAAAAAGTTGAGTGAATTTCTAAGAAGATAGTTCATACAATAAAATTTTTGAAAAACCATTTTAAGCTTGTAAATAACTTAAGATTATATTCGCCAAGTTTAAATACTGATCATAAATTGAGTAAGTCAAAGTTTGAAAGTTTTAAATTTACACTTAGATGTGCAGATTTCTTTCTGCTGACAAGAACTATAAAGTTGTCGTAAATTTCTAAGAAGATAATTTTTGTAAATGAAAATTTTGAAAAACCATCAGAAACTTTAGCTTATTCTGGCAAAGTTTTATTGAGCAATCTAAAAACAAAGCTATTGAAAATGTCAAGAAAACTTTTAACTCGATCAGGCTATCCACTATATTTGGTTTTGTTTTATTCTAAATTATTTAAAACTGTATAATTTGAATCGTAATTGTTATTGTTAATAAAGTATGTCTTAAAGTTTATCGAAAACTTTTGATAAAAATCCAGTTCTCCATGCGCGTTGTCAACATTGGAATGAATGAAGCCACCTTATTGGCTGTCAGCGACGATCGCGTGGACCATTTCGATTTGTTCTTGTACAAGGGGGAAAACCCTCAACCGAACAAGATGAGCTTCAGAAGGAGGGACGAAGTAACCACCTTCGAGTTGAGGCCTCTGAGTCACGGTTTGTGTAAAATTATTAGAAAATATATAAATGTTTTAAGAGTTTTTAATCAAATACAGCAATTTATGTATGTAAAGAAATGTCTCAAAATAATTGTATAATAGTACTTATTTTGATGTGATACAAAAACCCAATTTTTACTATTTTCACTAAAAACTTTAATCAATTATACTTATGGTTAGCTTGATTTTACTAAAGCTATTTAATAAAGAAGTTTACTACTTACTAAGACAACTTTATAAAGTCACTCTAAATATTTTTTGTAAAAGGTACTGACGAAAAAAATTGAAGTAATTTTTTGATAACTAAGTTCAGCTTTGCATTTTAAGGTTAAACTTTAATTTAAAGAAAATTTCAGTTTACGTTTGTTCAAATTTAAAGTTGTTACTAATTCATTTTTGTTTATTCAAAGGGTCAAGGTACCGTGTCGTATTGGTAGCAAACAAGTTTGATAAAACTTCAATGACAGTCATCCAGAACTTCACTACTGAATTTGATCCAGGTATTATGTTGTTTTATTGATATATTTTGAAGTGCTTGCTTTGTAAATGATACTTTATATTACATATCATTATGTTATCAACCTTTTTTATAAAGTTCTTACAATGATTACTATTAGTTTTGTTTCGCAAAGTATTACGGTCATGGTTTTCTTTTATGATTTAAGGTTCAAAAAATAACAATTTGCATTTAGCGAAAATTATAATGAGCGCACTAGATTATTATAAATAGAATAATATATATTTTGTTTTCTAAAAATAGAAATGACAACCATGGCCCAAACCACCATCGAACCGGAAACTACTTCCTCGTACTCATACGATGACGTCACAGTTGAAATCACTAGGGTGGAAACCAGCGAAGCGGAACTGATGGTCACCACGCCCGAGGTTTCGGCCACAACGTTCCAGGTGGCGCTGTTCAGCTCAGTTGCCACGCAACCGAACGTCATCACGGTTGCTAGGGTAGGAAGGGTGACCCCCGTCAAACTCGGACCTCTTGCTTCCGGTTGGTATTAGAATTTGTTAGGATGAAATATTTGAAGTTTTTTGTTTTTATTTATAAAGTTAAACAAGGATAACTGTAAAACAGCATTATACTATATGCTTAGTGTTTGCGTAGTTAAAATTTCTAACAGATAAAAATTTCTACATCAAAGTCTTTAGAGAATAAATGTTAAACATTTTTACTCTGTGTTCATTTTTACTTAATATATGTTGGTTTTCTAGATTATCAAGTATTAATCTTTTCAATTTTAGCTTAGTTTATTTAAGTTTGAACAACTATAAGCTCATTCTATAATTCTTTTTTAAACTTCCAATGTCAGGCAATGGTACAGCTATTGCTTAAAGCGGTAAGTTTAGGCATTCAAAACATTCTCCTATTATAAAACTATGTTGCGCAATCGAAAATCACTGAAATATTTTCACTAAAATGTCACTATTGCGGGCAAATTGCGTCACACTATTGTTAGAAAAAATCAGATGAGGTAAAGTTTGTGTAAATGCAAAAGTATTTTTCATACTTTAGGAAAAATAGTGAAAATGTTAAATTCTTACTTTAAGATAATAATACTGTAAAGTCTGTTTTATAATTATCTTCAATGAGATGAGTTACTTTAGAAAATGTTTTGTTATCCAAAATTTTGTACTAGTTGAAAGAGAAAAGTGTTAAAGTAAAGTCAGTTATTGCTTAGTTACAAAGAAAACAAGTTTAATCAAGTTTCTGTTATTGATACATTTTACGGAAACGTTATAATATTTATATTTGTAGCGTTCATAACTGACCACTGTGTATTTATATAATTTGTGAAACATAATAAATTTAAATACTTGATTACAACTTTACAATGCGTAGAGTTATTATCAAAAATACATATTGAAAATAACTTGCATAAATACAAAAACATTTTTAAGGCACCAACTTCACTGCTTCAGTAAAAGTAACATTTATGGATGGAACTTTTGTTGAAGAAAAAATAGCTTTTGCAACTAAAGCTGGTAAGTATTGTATAATTTACAAAATTATAAAATATTTTAAAAGGTTGAATCACGAAAAAATTGTTAACAAATTCTAAACCTAAAACTAATATGTATTTGATTTATAATCTTAATTATTATTTTCCAAGAAATGTAAATAAACGCCTGATAAAATTGAAATCATTAAGTCGTGGTTAACATAACAAAAAACTTTAATAGAATATGCTAGTGATAAGTAACAAAATTTTTTACAGATGACTTTGAAATCATTAGAGTAGATGACGAAACTGCGTGTGTTAGAATCAGAAACAAAAAGGTTTTTTTTTATTAAATTTGAAACTTGATTTTAATGTATACTGTTTAGTAAATTACTTTTAGTATTTTGCATAAAGTAGTCTTCTAATTACTTTACATGAGAATTTACGAAAAATTTTAGATACAAATTTATTTTCAGAACGCCAAAGAATCGTTCACAGTATCCATGGACAGAGCGAGTTTGAACTCATACGAAGGATTTTCCGACGACTTCCAAACATTGAACGCCATGCAAGGACCTTTCACGTTCGCTTGTTTCTATGACCTCAAACCTGGTAAATGATTATACTTATTTTTACAAATAGTAGTAACATAAGCTTGTTTATACCAACTTAAGCCAAAATTTTCTTGTTATAGTGTATACTGTGTTTGTATCTATTTAATACCAAAACTTAAGAATTTATCAACATCCATGAAACAAACATACTAAAGTTTTAATTACTTTTAACAAAGTGTGTTGCAGAATCTTGGCAAATACTTTAGAACGCTAGCTATCTACCATCATAAAACTAAAACAAAAACTTATGCTTTTTATTACAGAACAAGAGTACAACTTCAACTTGGTTGCTAGAACTGACGGAATGGTTACGAAGAGAGCAGAAAAACAAGTCAACACCATCGACTGTGAGTTTATTGAGAAAATAATAATATACTGTTACATTTAAAAAACAAGTCAACACCATCGACTGTGAGTTTATTCACATAATCATGTTTTTAAGTAACTTGTCAGCTTAATTTCTTTTAATTTACAGTTGATCCGAACGCAAGAAACATGGTCGAGTACACTGAAAATGACGAAAATAACAAATGGAGAGAACAATACAATAAGTGGAGGTAAAGTATAATAATTAATTACAGAGATATGTATAACTACACTCTAAAATGTTTCACTTAATAAACTACTAGTAAAAAATAAAAATTACTTAAAGTTTTTCAAAATTTTTACAGATTAGTTAGATCCATGATCGAAAATAACATTACACTTTTGAAATTATAATTAAGAATTTTTAAACTAAAGGAGAGATTTATATTTCTTGAGAAAAGTTTGAAGTTTAAAATTATTCGCCTTCTTTATTAGATATCTAGTTGGTTACTTTTTTGCCGCCTTACTGGTTACTTGACAGCCCCAAATTTGGCGACATCGCCCTAATTTAATTTAATTGAAACAAAGTTAAACAAAACTGTTTACAAGGTATTTTTCTATTTCTAATAGATTGCAAACATTCAACGTGTGGGCGGTGTCCTTCGTCAAATACCAGATCCAACTGTCCACCGAACTCGACTTGACTCCTCAACCTGAAAGATGTCCACTAGAGGTCGTCAGACCTCATTGTGACGTCACATTGCAGCTGCACGTGGATTACAACGGATGCCTGTTTTTCGTATGCAACCAACCTAAGACTAAAGGTTTGGAGTTAACTTATTTTTTTTGTTTATTTAATTTAATATTTTTATAACAAATTTCTATTCTTTGTATGCAACCAACCTAAGACTAAGATTTTTATCGTAGAAAATAAAAATTAAAAAAGTTTTAAGACTTTAGGTACATTAATACTTTAAATTCAGTTTATTAGAAAAAAAACTTAAGATGTTTCTGAAAAAAAGTAACACCATGCTATAATTGTATTGTAAATAAATATTTGAGTTTGAAAGAAGAGTTTACAAAAATATTTTCAAATCTAGTCGATTGTATTGATAAGAGATTTGTCTTTTATTTGTTGCCTCCTATTATTGTACCAAGTATTTTTAAAACTTTTAGGAGCGATTTTGGCAAGCGAGTTGAACGCGTACAAAGTCGACAACGAGATTTTCGCCGACTACTTGTTGCCTGAGTGGGAAAATCTGATGACGAAGTACAACAAGGAATCGTCCAAGGACGACTGAAGACAACTAAAACTTGACAGGAAAAAGAAACGGTCTTGAGTAGCTCTTCCAAACATATTTATTCTCTTATTAATTTCAGAGCGAGCGTTCCGCCAACGGTACTTTTTTATATAAAAAAATGTTAAAGGTTTACAGTCGGGGCCGCAGTGCCAAGAACTTGCCTTTTTGTCCTTTGAGCTTTCATGATGGCCTCTAATGGTTATTAGAGCTCTGAAAAGTCCTAGTTGTTTAGTTGTGACGTCATAGCAAAACTTTAAATCGCTCTTTCAACGTTTATAAGTTTTATTTTAAATTTACTGTTTTTTAGTTAGATTCAATAACTTTTTATTTTGAAAGTATTCTTAGTATAGAACATGTTATGAGATTTTTTGTTTTTAACCTCAATAACTTTTATTTTAGCGCTTTTAAATCTACCTAAAAACTGTACAATTAAAATACAAAACTATTATAAACATTCATCTAACAGCATTTTACTATATTTCAGTTTGTTTTACTTTTGTCATACTGTTATAAAATATCAACAAATTTAATTTTTTCGATTTCGTTAATACCTTATTTTATTTAAAACTTAATTATTTTTAAAACATCGCTACTTTTTTGAATGTTTTTGTAATTTCCGGGCCAAAAGTATATGATGTGCCTTTTTTGTTTTTAATTATTTTTATTTCTGAAGTATGTGCTGCCAACTTCATTTATTTTGAAAAATTCAGCACAAACAAAACTAGTTTCAAATTTTTTACGTACTAACCTTGTTAAAGTTTCAATTTATTTTTTACTTGTTTAGAAAATTTTATCTTGTTTTTTCTTGTAATCAATAAAACAAAACTTTTTATAATTTAAAGAAATCTCGCTTGGTTTTTAAAATCAATTAATAAACAGAGTTGTCTTATTATTTCGGTATTTTAAAAACTCTTATTTTGTTAATGACCTATAGTCCTATAGTGAAATACAGTGTAAGAATCAAAAATTCTTTATTCATTAAATTAAATAGTTATGCTTTTACAAACATATCTAGTAGCCAACACCTTAAGGAAATAGCTTCCATTTCTAATAAAGAGTATTACTGGTTTATACAACTACTAAGTTTTATTTATATAATATATTTTAACGATTACTTATTTATACTCATACTATTAAGTTGTAAATAAATTTTAACGTTTCAAAAAAAAAATCCTTAAATGGTTTTGTAGCATTTTAATCATATATAATCATTTTAATTGTTCTTAATAAAACCTTGGTCTAACAACACCAGATACCAAAATTAACAAAACTACTTTAATGAACACACATACTATAAAAATTATAAGTATTTACTACATACAAAGTTTTTTTGCATGCGTGTAAAACACAAACCGTATAAGTAAATTAAACACAATAAGTTTTAACGCATAACCCATAAGTTAAATATAAGTAGATACACTTAAAACTCAAAGCTTTTAAAATTATCAGATTAATAAAGAACAAATTAAACTAATTTTTTTCTGCCTTCTAAAAGTTTTTCTGCTTTCTAATTTATATGACCTTAAAATTAAAGTAAACTGTTTAAAAAAAACAACAGTAAATATATATCTTTCTTTATTCTTAAAGCAATAAAGCTCAAATTTTCAGAAAATAATTTTGGGCTGACGCAAAGCCATGAAACTTTAACAATAAAAACAGACGTTGACTGTTACACCAACAGCTTCAATTCGTTCTACGCTTTTTTTTTATATATTAAAATTTTTATTTATCCAGTTGTATACTTTTGAGTAGTTTTGGCTCACTAGAACTCTTTAAACAATAAACATACGGGTACACGTACAGATTTTAGAAACGCTATCATTTTTTATTTAAAAGCTACTTTTATTTGTAGAGTATATCAATATAATTTGTTCTTTAACAGTTTTTTTAATAGATTTATTAGTTTTTTTTGTTATGTCTTAAACATAGTTTGTAAAGTTAAGTTAAACCTCAATGTCTTTGTAAATGATTATTAAGGTGTTTATTACTAATGATCTCATTAAAATTAGAGTGAAGTATTAATTTAAAAATAAATAAACAAGTCAATAAGTTTGTACAGTAAGTTACATAAACTAAATGTTAATCTCAAGTTTCTGGTTATTATGTTCAATTAAATTTTAATTGGAAACATTTAATTTAACTTATACATATTTTTTTAAATGAACAGTTACAAATATAAACATTTAACTGAAACACAAATTTTAAGCTAAAATTTAAAACATAGCAGAGATATTTGTTATGAACATAGTTTGAGTACTAATACCTGCAACTGTTCTAAGTAATATCATGCAAATAGGTACAAGTTTGAAAGGTATTTGAAACAACCATGAAGTGTAAAATCAAAGCTTTGAAGTTTTAAAGATCCATTTCGCTTATTTTTCATCGTTTGTATAAAGTGTTGATTTTTAAAGACCTTTCTAGTATTAAGACATCAGTATATAATACAATTACACAAACAAATAGGGATTTAACATATTAGTGAAGTCAATCAATTTTCTTTTTTTCTAATACAGTCATAGCTCGAAGAACATTTTTATTTTGATTTAACACATTTCTTAATTTCTTTTGTCTTCGAGCGTCGTATAATCATGTAGTACTGGAAAAAACCAGCCCGTAAACATATATTCTCAACCCTTTTCGCATAGTTTAGCTTAGAAACATTTTGTAAAATTGAAATAAAGTAAGCGTTTTCATAGCAAGAATTTTTAGGTGTGTTCTTAACTTGAAGTTGATACAGACTTTTTGTTTTAACACTGTTGTTTTATTGTTATGTTGCTTTGAAAATTAATTTGTTTTATTACAGCTAGCTAAACTGCTTAACTAAAAGTACTATTAATATCTTGTATTTTCAAATAGTAGCATGGTTTTCTTATCTTTAAAGCTACTGTTTAGGAAAACACTTGATATAAAAAGGCACTCTAAAAGCTTAACTTGTAAATACGTTTGTTATACTTAACTACAATTCCTCTAGCTCATGACTTTAACCAGAAGCATAAATTACTATATACGTTTTTTTAACTTTGTATTTTACAAAATCTAAAACAGAGCTGTTAGTTTATTGAATAATAATTGGAATTCATTGTTAATTTACAGTTTATTTTATTAACGTTAGAATATACCACTAAAAAGGAAAAACTGTATACTTACTTATTTCAGAATCAAACCTAAATATAAAACTATGTTTAACACATGTATAAACTAGGGCAATGTTTTGCGACTTGGTAACAACATAGAAGGTAAAAATAAAGTGCTCCCACAGGGTTTCGATCTTAGGGCCCTCGGTTTGGATCCTTGAATATTTACCACTCGACTACCGTAGCACCTGATTGAAACCTCTATAAAGTGACTATATTGCATATATTTTATTAAATTTAACTAATATTTTATTTGTTACTTAGTTTGTGTCAGCAGTAAATGTTTCTTTGTTGTAAACAAGTTTGTCTTAAATAATCGAACACAATACTTAAACAGTAAAGACATTTCAAAAAGAAAAAATATATAATGTTGCTGGCATTATATGTAAAGTATTTATTTTAAACAGTTTTAAAGATAAGGCTGTACCTTGTTTCACTCTCTTAAGCTTATTCGAATAGAATAATCTGTAAAATTTAAAGTTCTATACTACTTATAAATAAATTACTTTTGTTATAGCTCAACTTCTGACAAAAAATTTACTTACTAGCATTAAAGTTTTTACTTATTCAACTTAAAAATATTTATTACATATACTTATGTAAACTATTAGTTGAAATAAACCAAAGCATAAGTTTAAATATTTTACAAACTAATGTTTTAACAAAATTACCAAACAAAAACTGTATAGCTAACATAAAAACGAGTATACATAGTCTAACGTTTGTTTTAGAAAACTCGGGTTCAAATTAAATTTATTAATATAATATAGTGTTATAAAATCAGCTTGTCATACAATAAAGTATTAATGGTGAATTCAAAGTAATTTAGTATAAAAACATGAAAGTAAGTATGATTGTAAGTAAATTTTTTTACAACTGTAGTTAAGAAAGTAAAGTTTAACTGGTGTTTATTTGTAGCATTACTTGCTAAATTATTTTATAAGGAAAACTAGGTAGTTATAAAATTAACTTACTAATTTATAAATAATTTTTCTTAGCATGGATCAAATTCGTATAAGCTATATCCTTTTAGAAATAGTTAACTAACAATGCTACTTGTACCTTATAATTGTCAATTTTAATTAGACAAGTAAGTAAATTAAATAAAATACAAAATATTATATGTAGATCAAGTTCTTAAAATTGCTTAGTTCTAGTTTGATACAAACTAAATATATTTCAAGTTTTATAATTTTAATCAATCACTATTAGCAATCGACTAAATAAACTTAACTGATTATTATCTAGATACATTGACTAACTAAAAAACTTACTTCAAAATTGTTATACTTGATAAAAAAACTTGATTAAATTAACTAGTACTATATTTTATTTAATCAATTCATTTGTAACCTTGAAACTATTGTAGTCAAAACAAATTGTACACTGTAGTTTAATTTTGCAATAAAATTTTTAATGCTTTGTTTAAAATTTTATACTACATATACATTACTAACTTACATTATTGATAAACTCCAATGACATTTAAAAAAGTTTTCAAATTTTTATGTTGAACATAATATGATAATTTTAAAAATCTGGAATTAATTATAAGTAGATGAACAGTTACAAATATAAACCTTTAACTGAAACAAAAATTTAAAGCTGAAATTTAAAATAAAGCAGAGATATTTGTTTCAAACATAGTTGGAGTACTAATGCCTGCTAATTGTTTAAAACTCAGATCATGCAAACAGATACAAAGGTATTTAAAGCTACAAAATAGTGTACATTTAAACAATTGAAGTTTTAAAGCTCTGTTATGCTTATTTTTCATCCTTTTTATTAAGTGTTTGTGTTTTTTGAAGCAGAATTCGGTGCTCGACATGATGGTAAAATTTATTTTTGAAAAAAACAAGCTTTGAAAAAGTTAGAGCTAAAAGTTGAAAATTAGCTTAAAACTGTCAAAGCGAGAGAAGAGAGGCCTCGTGAATGTCACCAAGTGAATTTTTTGCACAAAGCTTTTATTTATTACGTAATTATACAAAAAGTCTGTTTGCAGAAATTTCTAAAAAAATGCAATTCATTTTAGAAAAGTTTTCTTGAAAGTGGTAGGTCATCAAATTTTTACTTCAACTTTCTTTACATATGTATTTTTAGAGTTTACCTTTTATATGTTTCTTTAAGTAATAAAAGGTACTTAAAGTACAAGCACATACAATTCAAAACCAATGACATAGTATGAAAAAAATCAATAAAATTTAAAACTTGAACTGTTTATGCTTGAATAAAAAAGAAAACAAATCTATATCATCTGCATGTTGTCAAAGTGATTTAAATCAAGAGTCTTCTACTTTATTATGATAATCAAGGTATTAATTATCTTTTTGTTCAAAACTTCAAAGAAAAGTCATTACCTGTATGTTCTCAAAGTGATTTAAATCAACAGTCTTCTACTTTATTGTGATATTCATGTATTTTCATTTTGTTCACAACTCAACAAAAAAGTCTTTACCTGTATGTTGAAAAATTGTGTTAAATCAACAGACTTCTACTTTATTGTTATAATCATGTTTTTTTTTTCTTTTTGTTCACAACTGCACAGAAAAGTGTTTACCTCTTGTTGAAAAATTGTCTTAATTCAACAGTCTTCTAGTTTATTATGAAAATCATGTGTATTTTTATCTTTTTGTTCACAACTTAAAGAAAAGTCTTTACCTGTATTTTGAAAAATGTCATTTGTTTGATTTACTCTATATTCATAAACTCACAAAAAGTCTTATGTTGAGCAGAAACAAAATGGGCATCTTTATTTAGATGCTAGATCAATCATCTTTCTAATTCCTAATCAATCCTCAATAAGGCTAACCATTTTGGTGAACCAAGTCAGTTCTTGGACTATTTCAGCTCTTAGTGAGGTTAGTTTCTTATTTAATTAAGACAGATAAATGTCATAACAAGATTATTTTTCAAGGTTGCCAAGCACTTAATGTTTCAGTAACACTCAATTTGAAATACTTAAAAATTACTTACTTGATTAATTTTTGTTTTTGTAAACATAGAAAATCATCAATATAATTTAGTGCTCAAACTCAATTGATATCAAGTAAAGTACATAATGCATTAACAGCTTTTGCTGCTTAGTTTCTAATTATATTTAAATTAAGCTGAATTTTACAAGAGTACAATTTTTTAATTAAAGACTGGCAGCCTTGGTATTCATATTGTTATTAATGTTTTAAGTAAATTTATTATTATGTTTTTATCCACTAATCAATTAAAGCAATAGTGTATAAGTGACATATTTCATTACATATAAACATATAAGAACACAAACAACATTTAGACAGCATGATCAACTGACTGATGTTAGTTGGTGTTTTTGTATGTTTATAACTAAGTTAGATAAAAGTCTGGTTTGTTTCAGTTAGTTGTAGTGATTATAATAAAAGTGGTAATAAAAGTTCAATGTTTAAATATACTATAAGATTGATAATCATTAAGTGGTTATTATAGTTGACAGAACTGTGATAAATAAACTGTAACTAGCTGACAAAAACCAGACTGTTGTCTGACTATATATGATGTTTATAAAAAGACAATGTTGTATAGACATGTTAGACTTAATTTTCTGGAATATTAATAATACTTCAAAATAGTCTTTGTCTGGAATTTCTATTGTGACATTATAAACTAACATAGGTGTTTATTTTATCTCAAACTTGATACTATGTATTGTGCAGCATTATTTCCAAGTGTTTTTTAGTAGTTTCATCATTCATACTAGTAGATAGTGTCACAGTAAAGACTCTAAACAAAGAATATTTTGATAATTAATAAGAGTTTGTTTTTTATTCAGTATACAAGCATGTTAACTATTTTATTTAAACAAACTTTGTCAAAAACTGTTTAATAAATAAAATCACTAATATTCCTTTTGAATATTTTATAACATTGTGTAGTAACTCAAGTGGTACTGTATTTTATTGGTTAAAAAAGTTTTAGACAGTGATTGTTTAAATTTAAATATGTTAGTAATTAGATAAGGTAAGTTAAGCCATATTTTAAGTGGGTCGGCTGCAGTTGTAAGGCTTTGTACATGTTTTCATTCATAACATTATGAGGTGAAGTGATAATACAGCACAATATTAAGAACAATTACCAAATTAGATAAAAATAAAATGAAAAACAAGCTTTATTACTTAAAATCAATAAAAATTGTAATATATTAGCCAATCAGAAGCGACGTTATAACTGCAGCCGGTCCTTAGAACTACTTAAGATGAAAGTAGTTAACAAATTTTGAAGAAAAAATAAATTGTTATTCACATGAAGAAGTATGGTTTAGTTAGTAAGAATGTATTTCTATAAGGTACGCGATTTAAGAATTACGCACTAAATTATTAAGGCCCCCCACACAAATTTTTCACAAATGGGGAATTTCCCTAAGGTGAAAATTGAGCGGGAATTTTTTGTGATTTATTATAAAAATTATTTTGAAGGCATTTCGCCGGCTCCGCCGGCGAAAAATTTTTCACTTTTACTCCCAACCATTTTTTCTTAAAAACCTAACTACGCTTGGAATTCAGTTAGTAAGCCTAACCGCCAAACCAGATAAAAGTGTGGTACTGAGCTTCAAGAAGTAGTTCGGTTTTGGGTTAAAGTGGTAGCGGACAGCTTTCGTTATTTGTGCATAAGTCCCTCCCGCTGCGAATTCCTCCTATCGGAGGAATTCTTGCTCCCGGGACTTTTGCACAAATAACGAAAGCCGTCCTTTAGGCCGCGTCCTTATGCTGGTCGGCACCTAATTAGTTTTTTGTTTGATGTACGAGTAGTTACGCACGTTCTTTTAGTATGTTATTTTTCTTTTAAACTTAATATTAACATGTACAAATTACAAGTGAAGTTTATGTTTTATAGTATGTATCTTTGGTGTCATACTACAAATGATAGGTTTTGTAGTAGACAGCCTGGTATTATTCTATAATAAACATTTTAACTTACTTTGTAACTTTATTTATCAATATAATTTTATTGTAATATAACTAATTACATTGTTACATAGTATTAAGTAATAAGAATGTCTTCTAAATGAATTACATCTTAGTTTGTTTGTGTATAAAGGTCAACTAAAAGTTAGTTGTGGCGAGCTTGTAATACATAATCATTCGTTTAGTTCTTATGGCATTAATAAATATCTACTAAAACTTATATATTAAATTCTATAAAAGGTACATTGAATCACAATTAACATTAAATATATGTCTATTTCAAGTTTGACCACTATTTTGAGTACATTTATTATTACTTTGTTGATCAGTAGGTCTGATAAAACACTTTGTTGGTTACTTAATAAACAATACAAAGTACGTGAGTACATTAACTTCTAGTTTTAATTAGTTTGTTTTCATAGTCACTCCACAATAACTTAAATTTTGGAAACTCTACGCTAAAGTTTTCCATTTACATCAGTAAGTATTTACGTCTTAATTTGTTTAAAAAAAATTTGGGCATCTTTTTAATTAGACTCTAGTAATTCAAACTGTTTTTGTCCACAATTTTTCAAGTAACTTTGTAATATTTATATTTACAATTATTACGTCATCACCCTGTAGTCTCATACAGTACAAACTTATTAATTTGTACCTACACTTTAGTTGTGTATGGATATTATCTTTTGAATTATTAAATTTGTTTCAAATTGCTCTGTATTTTAAAAATATATATTAATGAATAAGACTAATTGTATGTACATAATAAGTATTGCATAAGGTGTAACTTAAATTAACTAAAATATACAAATATATATGGCAATTAGCTCTTAAATATATTACTGTGGCGTATAAATGAATCTAAATTTTAACTTTAATAGCACTAAATCATTAATTAATATATTTTTTCGCTGGTTTAAATGATTGCTTCTAGTTTAATATCACAAACAACATATTTATTTAACTGTGAATTTAAAACATTAAACTGTTTCTTTCAAGTAATAGTTACAGTTCAAATAAACATCCCATTTAGAAGTTTATGAGTTTAGAGGTTTCTTTTAAATCTAACCATTATATATAACTTTATTTAACACTGTGTGTGTTAAAATAAATAAATAATGGTTGGTACCAGCTCTGTACTTTTGATAAATTAAATCAAATACCTCTACACCACATACGAACCATTCTAATTTGGATTATTATTTTTAGTTGTTTTTAACGACAACCTTTAATTTAAGACAAGGTTTTGGTCTGCAGGATTGTTAATGTATATCATATACAATTTTTTGTTGTCAGCCTGTCATGAGTAAAACGAAAAATTATTGTTTGATAAGCTTCGTATCAGAGTCGAAAATTAATTTTGAGTTTATGCAAAAGTAATCAATTTTACTCAGGAACGAAGTACACTGTTGAAGTGAGAAGCCTCCTCAGCGACAGGTCGGTTTCCATGACAACCGAAACCAGGTTCACCACTTTGAAGGACCGAAGCGTGACTGATGCACCTGATGACGTCACTACAAACATGATGGATATCAGGTAGCTTAAACAAAAAAAAAACACTCTTTAGATTTTAATTCAATCTAATTACCAAGAGTGATAGTAAAATATTTATACTTAAATACTGATCAATATTAAACATTTTGTAAAACTGTAAAATTTTCTATACATAAAACAACTTCAAACTCTTAATACTGGTGTGCAACAAAGTGCTAAACAGTTTAACACTGAATGATTTCAGTTATGTTTCCAATACATTATTGTTCTCTAATAATCAAGAAATTTGCTTGCTCAGATTCTTCGTCGACGTCACCGGTGTTGGAGAAAACGACGCGGACCTGATGATATTCGGCGGAAGTGACGTCACCAGGGTTGAAGTGTTCGTCTATGACGTCATAGATGATCCCATGAGGGCTTTCCCCCGACCGGAGAGAGTGAGGATGTTGCAGGGACAGAACTTCGTTGACAAGACAATCTCGCAACTAAAATCTGGTGGGAAATAATTTTAGTTTCTCTTAAACAATGTAAAAATTAAATATTTTATGACAGCTTATAATATTCCTAGTCATTGTTTAAGTCGAACTTCGAGAATGTACCAATTGTTAGATAACTTAATCAGATAATCATTTCTATGCAGCTATATTATTTTCAAACCGAAAAAGTAAAACTATTTTTAGTTTAAAGACGTCAATATCAATAACTATTAACGTCAATTCAGGAACAACATACGAAATTGAAATAGTTGGGTATTTCACCGATTTCAGCAGAAAACAAATAAAATTGAATTTCACCACTGAGGGCGTAATTGAGGAAGATGACGTCACTACTGTGCACCAACAAATCAAGTTGCAGAGATCGAGGTTTAAGTTTGTTTGTAAATTTGCATTTTTTTAAATGCTGAAATCGACGAAATTTATCAAGCTCTCTTAATGATTTTTTAGTATTAATTCTAACTTAATATTGATAATTAATTGAGATTTCAAAAATTTGAAAGTTTTAAGTTTACATTTAATTTCTAAAACAAAAGAAGCTTATAAGAACTAAAAAGTTGAGTGAATTTCTAAGAAGATAGTTCATACAATAAAATTTTTGAAAAACCATTTTAAGCTTGTAAATAACTTAAGATTATATTCGCCAAGTTTAAATACTGATCATAAATTGAGTAAGTCAAAGTTTGAAAGTTTTAAATTTACACTTAGATGTGCAGATTTCTTTCTGCTGACAAGAACTATAAAGTTGTCGTAAATTTCTAAGAAGATAATTTTTGTAAATGAAAATTTTGAAAAACCATCAGAAACTTTAGCTTATTCTGGCAAAGTTTTATTGAGCAATCTAAAAACAAAGCTATTGAAAATGTCAAGAAAACTTTTAACTCGATCAGGCTATCCACTATATTTGGTTTTGTTTTATTCTAAATTATTTAAAACTGTATAATTTGAATCGTAATTGTTATTGTTAATAAAGTATGTCTTAAAGTTTATCGAAAACTTTTGATAAAAATTCAGTTCTCCATGCGCGTTGTCAACATTGGAATGAATGAAGCCACCTTATTGGCTGTCAGCGACGACCGCGTTGATCATTTCGATTTGTTCTTGTACAAGGGGGAAAACCCTCAACCGAACAAGATGAGCTTCAGAAGGAGGGACGAAGTAACCACCTTCGAGTTGAGGCCTCTGAGTCACGGTTTGTGTAAAATTATTAGAAAATAAGAGTTTTTAATCAAATACAGCAATTTATGTATGTAAAGAAATGTCTCAAAATAATTGTATAATAGTACTTATTTTGATGTGATACAAAAACCCAATTTTTACTATTTTCACTAAAAACTTTAATCAATTATACTTATGGTTAGCTTGATTTTACTAAAGCTATTTAATAAAGAAGTTTACTACTTACTAAGACAACTTTATAAAGTCACTCTAAATATTTTTTGTAAAAGGTACTGACGAAAAAAATTGAAGTAATTTTTTGATAACTAAGTTCAGCTTTGCATTTTAAGGTTAAACTTTAATTTAAAGAAAATTTCAGTTTACGTTTGTTCAAATTTAAAGTTGTTACTAATTCATTTTTGTTTATTCAAAGGGTCAAGGTACCGTGTCGTATTGGTAGCAAACAAGTTTGATAAAACTTCAATGACAGTCATCCAGAACTTCACTACTGAATTTGATCCAGGTATTATGTTGTTTTATTGATATATTTTGAAGTGCTTGCTTTGTAAATGATACTTTATATTACATATCATTATGTTATCAACCTTTTTTATAAAGTTCTTACAATGATTACTACTAGTTTTGTTTCGCAAAGTATTACGGTCATGGTTTTCTTTTATGATTTAAGGTTCAAAAAATAACAATTTGCATTTAGCGAAAATTATAATGAGCGCACTAGATTATTATAAATAGAATAATATATATTTTGTTTTCTAAAAATAGAAATGACAACCATGGCCCAAACCACCATCGAACCGGAAACTACTTCCTCGTACTCATACGATGACGTCACAGTTGAAATCACTAGGGTGGAAACCAGCGAAGCGGAACTGATGGTCACCACGCCCGAGGTTTCGGCCACAACGTTCCAGGTGGCGCTGTTCAGCTCAGTTGCCACGCAACCGAACGTCATCACGGTTGCTAGGGTAGGAAGGGTGACCCCCGTCAAACTCGGACCTCTTGCTTCCGGTTGGTATTAGAATTTGTTAGGATGAAATATTTGAAGTTTTTTGTTTTTATTTATAAAGTTAAACAAGGATAACTGTAAAACAGCATTATACTATATGCTTAGTGTTTGCGTAGTTAAAATTTCTAACAGATAAAAATTTCTACATCAAAGTCTTTAGAGAATAAATGTTAAACATTTTTACTCTGTGTTCATTTTTACTTAATATATGTTGGTTTTCTAGATTATCAAGTATTAATCTTTTCAATTTTAGCTTAGTTTATTTAAGTTTGAACAACTATAAGCTCATTCTATAATTCTTTTTTAAACTTCCAATGTCAGGCAATGGTACAGCTATTGCTTAAAGCGGTAAGTTTAGGCATTCAAAACATTCTCCTATTATAAAACTATGTTGCGCAATCGAAAATCACTGAAATATTTTCACTAAAATGTCACTATTGCGGGCAAAATTGCGTCACACTATTGTTAGAAAAAATCAGATGAGGGTAAAGTTTGTGTAAATGCAAAAGTATTTTTCATACTTTAGGAAAAATAGTGAAAATGTTAAATTCTTACTTTAAGATAATAATACTGTAAAGTCTGTTTTATAATTATCTTCAATGAGATGAGTTACTTTAGAAAATGTTTTGTTATCCAAAATTTTGTACTAGTTGAAAGAGAAAAGTGTTAAAGTAAAGTCAGTTATTGCTTAGTTACAAAGAAAACAAGTTTAATCAAGTTTCTGTTATTGATACATTTTACGGAAACGTTATAATATTTATATTTGTAGCGTTCATAACTGACCACTGTGTATTTATATAATTTGTGAAACATAATAAATTTAAATACTTGATTACAACTTTACAATGCGTAGAGTTATTATCAAAAATACATATTGAAAATAACTTGCATAAATACAAAAACATTTTTAAGGCACCAACTTCACTGCTTCAGTAAAAGTAACATTTATGGATGGAACTTTTGTTGAAGAAAAAATAGCTTTTGCAACTAAAGCTGGTAAGTATTGTATAATTTACAAAAATTATAAAATATTTTAAAAGGTTGAATCACGAAAAAATTGTTAACAAATTCTAAACCTAAAACTAATATGTATTTGATTTATAATCTTAATTATTATTTTCCAAGAAATGTAAATAAACGCCTGATAAAATTGAAATCATTAAGTCGTGGTTAACATAACAAAAAACTTTAATAGAATATGCTAGTGATAAGTAACAAAATTTTTTACAGATGACTTTGAAATCATTAGAGTAGATGACGAAACTGCGTGTGTTAGAATCAGAAACAAAAAGGTTTTTTTTTATTAAATTTGAAACTTGATTTTAATGTATACTGTTTAGTAAATTACTTTTAGTATTTTGCATAAAGTAGTCTTCTAATTACTTTACATGAGAATTTACGAAAAATTTTAGATACAAATTTATTTTCAGAACGCCAAAGAATCGTTCACAGTATCCATGGACAGAGCGAGTTTGAACTCATACGAAGGATTTTCCGACGACTTCCAAACATTGAACGCCATGCAAGGACCTTTCACGTTCGCTTGTTTCTATGACCTCAAACCTGGTAAATGATTATACTTATTTTTACAAATAGTAGTAACATAAGCTTGTTTATACCAACTTAAGCCAAAATTTTCTTGTTATAGTGTATACTGTGTTTGTATCTATTTAATACCAAAACTTAAGAATTTATCAACATCCATGAAACAAACATACTAAAGTTTTAATTACTTTTAACAAAGTGTGTTGCAGAATCTTGGCAAATACTTTAGAACGCTAGCTATCTACCATCATAAAACTAAAACAAAAACTTATGCTTTTTATTACAGAACAAGAGTACAACTTCAACTTGGTTGCTAGAACTGACGGAATGGTTACGAAGAGAGCAGAAAAACAAGTCAACACCATCGACTGTGAGTTTATTGAGAAAATAATAATATACTGTTACATTTAAAAAACAAGTCAACACCATCGACTGTGAGTTTATTCACATAATCATGTTTTTAAGTAACTTGTCAGCTTAATTTCTTTTAATTTACAGTTGATCCGAACGCAAGAAACATGGTCGAGTACACTGAAAATGACGAAAATAACAAATGGAGAGAACAATACAATAAGTGGAGGTAAAGTATAATAATTAATTACAGAGATATGTATAACTACACTCTAAAATGTTTCACTTAATAAACTACTAGTAAAAAATAAAAATTACTTAAAGTTTTTCAAAATTTTTACAGATTAGTTAGATCCATGATCGAAAATAACATTACACTT
Source organism: Thalia democratica (assembly GCF_965202585.1). NCBI lineage: Eukaryota > Metazoa > Chordata > Thaliacea > Salpida > Salpidae > Thalia > Thalia democratica. The sequence continues at coordinate 16,269 of NW_028139869.1, read as the reverse complement.
TTGAAATTATAATTAAGAATTTTTAAACTAAAGGAGAGATTTATATTTCTTGAGAAAAGTTTGAAGTTTAAAATTATTCGCCTTCTTTATTAGATATCTAGTTGGTTACTTTTTTGCCGCCTTACTGGTTACTTGACAGCCCCAAATTTGGCGACATCGCCCTAATTTAATTTAATTGAAACAAAGTTAAACAAAACTGTTTACAAGGTATTTTTCTATTTCTAATAGATTGCAAACATTCAACGTGTGGGCGGTGTCCTTCGTCAAATACCAGATCCAACTGTCCACCGAACTCGACTTGACTCCTCAACCTGAAAGATGTCCACTAGAGGTCGTCAGACCTCATTGTGACGTCACATTGCAGCTGCACGTGGATTACAACGGATGCCTGTTTTTCGTATGCAACCAACCTAAGACTAAAGGTTTGGAGTTAACTTATTTTTTTTGTTTATTTAATTTAATATTTTTATAACAAATTTCTATTCTTTGTATGCAACCAACCTAAGACTAAGATTTTTATCGTAGAAAATAAAAATTAAAAAAGTTTTAAGACTTTAGGTACATTAATACTTTAAATTCAGTTTATTAGAAAAAAAACTTAAGATGTTTCTGAAAAAAAGTAACACCATGCTATAATTGTATTGTAAATAAATATTTGAGTTTGAAAGAAGAGTTTACAAAAATATTTTCAAATCTAGTCGATTGTATTGATAAGAGATTTGTCTTTTATTTGTTGCCTCCTATTATTGTACCAAGTATTTTTAAAACTTTTAGGAGCGATTTTGGCAAGCGAGTTGAACGCGTACAAAGTCGACAACGAGATTTTCGCCGACTACTTGTTGCCTGAGTGGGAAAATCTGATGACGAAGTACAACAAGGAATCGTCCAAGGACGACTGAAGACAACTAAAACTTGACAGGAAAAAGAAACGGTCTTGAGTAGCTCTTCCAAACATATTTATTCTCTTATTAATTTCAGAGCGAGCGTTCCGCCAACGGTACTTTTTTATATAAAAAAATGTTAAAGGTTTACAGTCGGGGCCGCAGTGCCAAGAACTTGCCTTTTTGTCCTTTGAGCTTTCATGATGGCCTCTAATGGTTATTAGAGCTCTGAAAAGTCCTAGTTGTTTAGTTGTGACGTCATAGCAAAACTTTAAATCGCTCTTTCAACGTTTATAAGTTTTATTTTAAATTTACTGTTTTTTAGTTAGATTCAATAACTTTTTATTTTGAAAGTATTCTTAGTATAGAACATGTTATGAGATTTTTTGTTTTTAACCTCAATAACTTTTATTTTAGCGCTTTTAAATCTACCTAAAAACTGTACAATTAAAATACAAAACTATTATAAACATTCATCTAACAGCATTTTACTATATTTCAGTGTGTTTTACTTTTGTCATACTGTTATAAAATATCAACAAATTTTATTTTTTTCGATTTCGTTAATACCTTATTTTATTTAAAACTTAATTATTTTTAAAACATCGCTACTTTTTTGAATGTTTTTTTAATTTCCGGGCCAAAAGTATATGATGTGCCTTTTTTGTTTTTAATTATTTTTTTTTCTGAAGTATGTGCTGCCAACTTCATTTATTTTGAAAAATTCAGCACAAACAAAACTAGTTTCCAATTTTTTACGTACTAACCTTGTTAAAGTTTCAATTTATTTTTTACTTGTTTAGAAAATTTTATCTTGTTTTTTCTTGTAATCAATAAAACAAAACTTTTTATAATTTAAAGAAATCTCGCTTGGTTTTTAAAATCAATTAATAAACAGAGTTGTCTTATTATTTCGGTATTTTAAAAACTCTTATTTTGTTAATGACCTATAGTCCTATAGTGAAATACAGTGTAAGAATCAAAAATTCTTTATTCATTAAATTAAATAGTTATGCTTTTACAAACATATCTAGTAGCCAACACCTTAAGGAAATAGCTTCCATTTCTAATAAAGAGTATTACTGGTTTATACAACTACTAAGTTTTATTTATATAATATATTTAAACGATTACTTATTTATACTCATACTATTAAGTTGTAAATAAATTTTAACGTTTCAAAAAAAAAATCCTTAAATGGTTTTGTAGCATTTTAATCATATATAATCATTTTAATTGTTCTTAATAAAACCTTGGTCTAACAACACCAGATACCAAAATTAACAAAACTACTTTAATGAACACACATACTATAAAAATTATAAGTATTTACTACATACAAAGTTTTTTTGCATGCGTGTAAAAAACAAACCGTATAAGTAAATTAAACACAATAAGTTTTAACGCATAACCTATAAGTTAAATATAAGTAGATACACTTAAAACTCAAAGCTTTTAAAATTATCAGATTAATAAAGAACAAATTAAACTAATTTTTTTCTGCCTTCTAAAAGTTTTTCTGCTTTCTAATTTATATGACCTTAAAATTAAAGTAAACTGTTTAAAAAAAACAACAGTAAATATATATCTTTCTTTATTCTTAAAGCAATAAAGCTCAAATTTTCAGAAAATAATTTTTGGGCTGACGCAAAGCCATGAAACTTTAACAATAAAAACAGACGTTGACTGTTACACCAACAGCTTCAATTCGTTCTACGCTTTTTTTTTATATATTAAAATTTTTATTTATCCAGTTGTATACTTTTGAGTAGTTTTGGCTCACTAGAACTCTTTAAACAATAAACATACGGGTACACGTACAGATTTTAGAAACGCTATCATTTTTTATTTAAAAGCTACTTTTATTTGTAGAGTATATCAATATAATTTGTTCTTTAACAGTTTTTTTAATAGATTTATTAGTTTTTTTTGTTATGTCTTAAACATAGTTTGTAAAGTTAAGTTAAACCTCAATGTCTTTGTAAATGATTATTAAGGTGTTTATTACTAATGATCTCATTAAAATTAGAGTGAAGTATTAATTTAAAAATAAATAAACAAGTCAATAAGTTTGTACAGTAAGTTACATAAACTAAATGTTAATCTCAAGTTTCTGGTTATTATGTTCAATTAAATTTTAATTGGAAACATTTAATTTAACTTATACATATTTTTTTAAATGAACAGTTACAAATATAAACATTTAACTGAAACACAAATTTTAAGCTAAAATTTAAAACATAGCAGAGATATTTGTTATGAACATAGTTTGAGTACTAATACCTGCAACTGTTTCTAAGTAATATCATGCAAATAGGTACAAGTTTGAAAGGTATTTGAAACAACCATGAAGTGTAAAATCAAAGCTTTGAAGTTTTAAAGATCCATTTCGCTTATTTTTCATCGTTTGTATAAAGTGTTGATTTTTAAAGACCTTTCTAGTATTAAGACATCAGTATATAATACAATTACACAAACAAATAGGGATTTAACATATTAGTGAAGTCAATCAATTTTCTTTTTTTCTAATACAGTCATAGCTCGAAGAACATTTTTATTTTGATTTAACACATTTCTTAATTTCTTTTGTCTGTCGAGCGTCGTATAATCATGTAGTACTGGAAAAAACCAGCCCGTAAACATATATTCTCAACCCTTTTCGCATAGTTTAGCTTAGAAACATTTTGTAAAATTGAAATAAAGTAAGCGTTTTCATAGCAAGAATTTTTAGGTGTGTTCTTAACTTGAAGTTGATACAGACTTTTTGTTTTAACACTGTTGTTTTATTGTTATGTTGCTTTGAAAATTAATTTGTTTTATTACAGCTAGCTAAACTGCTTAACTAAAAGTACTATTAATATCTTGTATTTTCAAATAGTAGCATGGTTTTCTTATCTTTAAAGCTACTGTTTAGGAAAACACTTGATATAAAAAGGCACTCTAAAAGCTTAACTTGTAAATACGTTTGTTATACTTAACTACAATTCCTCTAGCTCATGACTTTAACCAGAAGCATAAATTACTATATACGTTTTTTTAACTTTGTATTTTACAAAATCTAAAACAGAGCTGTTAGTTTATTGAATAATAATTGGAATTCATTGTTAATTTACAGTTTATTTTATTAACGTTAGAATATACCACTAAAAAGGAAAAACTGTATACTTACTTATTTCAGAATCAAACCTAAATATAAAACTATGTTTAACACATGTATAAACTAGGGCAATGTTTTGCGACTTGGTAACAACATAGAAGGTAAAAATAAAGTGCTCCCACAGGGTTTCGATCTTAGGGCCCTCGGTTTGGATCCTTGAATATTTACCACTCGACTACCGTAGCACCTGATTGAAACCTCTATAAAGTGACTATATTGCATATATTTTATTAAATTTAACTAATATTTTATTTGTTACTTAGTTTGTGTCAGCAGTAAATGTTTCTTTGTTGTAAACAAGTTTGTCTTAAATAATCGAACACAATACTTAAACAGTAAAGACATTTCAAAAAGAAAAAATATATAATGTTGCTGGCATTATATGTAAAGTATTTATTTTAAACAGTTTTAAAGATAAGGCTGTACCTTGTTTCACTCTCTTAAGCTTATTCGAATAGAATAATCTGTAAAATTTAAAGTTCTATACTACTTATAAATAAATTACTTTTGTTATAGCTCAACTTCTGACAAAAAATTTACTTACTAGCATTAAAGTTTTTACTTATTCAACTTAAAAATATTTATTACATATACTTATGTAAACTATTAGTTGAAATAAACCAAAGCATAAGTTTAAATATTTTACAAACTAATGTTTTAACAAAATTACCAAACAAAAACTGTATAGCTAACATAAAAACGAGTATACATAGTCTAACGTTTGTTTTAGAAAACTCGGGTTCAAATTAAATTTATTAATATAATATAGTGTTATAAAATCAGCTTGTCATACAATAAAGTATTAATGGTGAATTCAAAGTAATTTAGTATAAAAACATGAAAGTAAGTATGATTGTAAGTAAATTTTTTACAACTGTAGTTAAGAAAGTAAAGTTTAACTGGTGTTTATTTGTAGCATTACTTGCTAAATTATTTTATAAGGAAAACTAGGTAGTTATAAAATTAACTTACTAATTTATAAATAATTTTTCTTAGCATGGATCAAATTCGTATAAGCTATATCCTTTTAGAAATAGTTAACTAACAATGCTACTTGTACCTTATAATTGTCAATTTTAATTAGACAAGTAAGTAAATTAAATAAAATACAAAATATTATATGTAGATCAAGTTCTTAAAATTGCTTAGTTCTAGTTTGATACAAACTAAATATATTTCAAGTTTTATAATTTTAATCAATCACTATTAGCAATCGACTAAATAAACTTAACTGATTATTATCTAGATACATTGACTAACTAAAAAACTTACTTCAAAATTGTTATACTTGATAAAAAAACTTGATTAAATTAACTAGTACTATATTTTATTTAATCAATTCATTTGTAACCTTGAAACTATTGTAGTCAAAACAAATTGTACACTGTAGTTTAATTTTGCAATAAAATTTTTAATGCTTTGTTTAAAATTTTATACTACATATACATTACTAACTTACATTATTGATAAACTCCAATGACATTTAAAAAAGTTTTTCAAATTTTTATGTTGAACATAATATGATAATTTTAAAAATCTGGAATTAATTATAAGTAGATGAACAGTTACAAATATAAACCTTTAACTGAAACAAAAATTTAAAGCTGAAATTTAAAATAAAGCAGAGATATTTGTTTCAAACATAGTTGGAGTACTAATGCCTGCTAATTGTTTAAAACTCAGATCATGCAAACAGATACAAAGGTATTTAAAGCTACAAAATAGTGTACATTTAAACAATTGAAGTTTTAAAGCTCTGTTATGCTTATTTTTCATCCTTTTTATTAAGTGTTTGGTGTTTTTTGAAGCAGAATTCGGTGCTCGACATGATGGTAAAATTTATTTTTGAAAAAAACAAGCTTTGAAAAAGTTAGAGCTAAAAGTTGAAAATTAGCTTAAAACTGTCAAAGCGAGAGAAGAGAGGCCTCGTGAATGTCACCAAGTGAATTTTTTGCACAAAGCTTTTATTTATTACGTAATTATACAAAAAGTCTGTTTGCAGAAATTTCTAAAAAAATGCAATTCATTTTAGAAAAGTTTTCTTGAAAGTGGTAGGTCATCAAATTTTTACTTCAACTTTCTTTACATATGTATTTTTAGAGTTTACCTTTTATATGTTTCTTTAAGTAATAAAAGGTACTTAAAGTACAAGCACATACAATTCAAAACCAATGACATAGTATGAAAAAAATCAATAAAATTTAAAACTTGAACTGTTTATGCTTGAATAAAAAAGAAAACAAATCTATATCATCTGCATGTTGTCAAAGTGATTTAAATCAAGAGTCTTCTACTTTATTATGATAATCAAGGGTATTAATTATCTTTTTGTTCAAAACTTCAAAGAAAAGTCATTACCTGTATGTTCTCAAAGTGATTTAAATCAACAGTCTTCTACTTTATTGTGATATTCATGTATTTTCATTTTGTTCACAACTCAACAAAAAAGTCTTTACCTGTATGTTGAAAAATTGTGTTAAATCAACAGACTTCTACTTTATTGTTATAATCATGTTTTTTTTTTCTTTTTGTTCACAACTGCACAGAAAAGTGTTTACCTCTTGTTGAAAAATTGTCTTAATTCAACAGTCTTCTAGTTTATTATGAAAATCATGTGTATTTTTATCTTTTTGTTCACAACTTTAAAGAAAAGTCTTTACCTGTATTTTGAAAAATGTCATTTGTTTGATTTACTCTATATTCATAAACTCACAAAAAGTCTTATGTTGAGCAGAAACAAAATGGGCATCTTTATTTAGATGCTAGATCAATCATCTTTCTAATTCCTAATCAATCCTCAATAAGGCTAACCATTTTGGTGAACCAAGTCAGTTCTTGGACTATTTCAGCTTTTAGTGAGGTTAGTTTCTTATTTAATTAAGACAGATAAATGTCATACAAGATTATTTTTCAAGGTTGCCAAGCACTTAATGTTTCAGTATTCTGTTTTTCGTATGCAACCAACCTAAGACTAAAGGTTTGGAATTAACTTATTTTTTTTGTTTATTTAGTTTAATATTTTTATTACAAACTTTTATTCTTTGTATGCAACCAACCTACGACTAAGGTTTTTTAGTGTAGAAAATAAAATTAAAAAAGTTTTAAGACTTTAGGTACCTTAATACTTTCAATTCAGTTTATCTAAAAAAAAAAATTTAGATGTTTCTAAAAAAAAAATAACACCATTGCTATAATTGTATTGTAAAAAATTATTTGAGTTTGAAAAAAAAGTTTACAAAAATATTTTTAAAATCTAGTCGATTGTATTGATAAAAGATTTGTCTTTTATTTGTTTCCTCCTATTATTATACAATATTTAAATACAGCCTATTTTTGATACATTTAACTCTTAAAGACGAACTGAATGCTAGTCAATATACATATTGTTAAAAACTACCGTTCATCCAAGTATTTTTAAAACTTTTAGGAGCGATTTTGGCAAGCGAGTTGAACGCGTACAAAATCGACAACGAGATTTTCGCCGACTACTTGTTGCCTGAGTGGGAAAATCTGATGACAAAGTACAACAAGGAATCGTCCAAGGACGACTGAAGACAAACTTGACAGGAAAAAGAAGCGGTCTTGAGTAGCTCTTCCAAACATATTTATTCTCTTATTAATTTCAGAAAGAGCGTCTCGTCAACGGTACTTTTTTATATAAAAATGTGTTAAAGGTTTACAGTCGGGGCCGCAGTGCCAAGAACTTGCCTTTTTGTCCTTTGAGCTTTTATGATGGCCTCTAATGGTTATTAGAGCTCTGAAAAGTCCTAGTTGTTTAGTTGTGACGTCATAGCAAAACTTTAAATCGCTCTTTCAACGTTTATAAGTTTTATTTTAAATTTACTGTTTTTTAGTTAGATTCAATAACTTTTTATTTTGAAAGTATTCTTAGTATAGAACATGTTATGAGATTTTTTGTTTTTAACCTCAATAACTTTTATTTTAGCGCTTTTAAATCTACCTAAAAACTGTACAATAAAAATACAAAACTATTATAAACATTCATCTAACAGCATTTTACTATATTTCAGTTTGTTTTACTTTTGTCATACTGTTATAAAATATCAACAAATTTAATTTTTTCGATTTCGTTAATACCTTATTTTATTTAAAACTTAATTATTTTTAAAACATCGCTACTTTTTTGAATGTTTTTGTAATTTCCGGGCCAAAAGTATATGATGTGCCTTTTTTGTTTTTAATTATTTTTATTTCTGAAGTATGTGCTGCCAACTTCATTTATTTTGAAAAATTCAGCACAAACAAAACTAGTTTCAAATTTTTTACGTACTAACCTTGTTAAAGTTTCAATTTATTTTTTACTTGTTTAGAAAATTTTATCTTGTTTTTTCTTGTAATCAATAAAACAAAACTTTTTATAATTTAAAGAAATCTCGCTTGGTTTTTAAAATCAATTAATAAACAGAGTTGTCTTATTATTTCGGTATTTTAAAAACTCTTATTTTGTTAATGACCTATAGTCCTATAGTGAAATACAGTGTAAGAATCAAAAATTCTTTATTCATTAAATTAAATAGTTATGCTTTTACAAACATATCTAGTAGCCAACACCTTAAGGAAATAGCTTCCATTTCTAATAAAGAGTATTACTGGTTTATACAACTACTAAGTTTTATTTATATAATATATTTTAACGATTACTTATTTATACTCATACTATTAAGTTGTAAATAAATTTTAACGTTTCAAAAAAAAAATCCTTAAATGGTTTTGTAGCATTTTAATCATATATAATCATTTTAATTGTTCTTAATAAAACCTTGGTCTAACAACACCAGATACCAAAATTAACAAAACTACTTTAATGAACACACATACTATAAAAATTATAAGTATTTACTACATACAAAGTTTTTTTGCATGCGTGTAAAACACAAACCGTATAAGTAAATTAAACACAATAAGTTTTAACGCATAACCCATAAGTTAAATATAAGTAGATACACTTAAAACTCAAAGCTTTTAAAATTATCAGATTAATAAAGAACAAATTAAACTAATTTTTTTCTGCCTTCTAAAAGTTTTTCTGCTTTCTAATTTATATGACCTTAAAATTAAAGTAAACTGTTTAAAAAAAACAACAGTAAATATATATCTTTCTTTATTCTTAAAGCAATAAAGCTCAAATTTTCAGAAAATAATTTTTGGGCTGACGCAAAGCCATGAAACTTTAACAATAAAAACAGACGTTGACTGTTACACCAACAGCTTCAATTCGTTCTACGCTTTTTTTTTATATATTAAAATTTTTATTTATCCAGTTGTATACTTTTGAGTAGTTTTGGCTCACTAGAACTCTTTAAACAATAAACATACGGGTACACGTACAGATTTTAGAAACGCTATCATTTTTTATTTAAAAGCTACTTTTATTTGTAGAGTATATCAATATAATTTGTTCTTTAACAGTTTTTTTAATAGATTTATTAGTTTTTTTTGTTATGTCTTAAACATAGTTTGTAAAGTTAAGTTAAACCTCAATGTCTTTGTAAATGATTATTAAGGTGTTTATTACTAATGATCTCATTAAAATTAGAGTGAAGTATTAATTTAAAAATAAATAAACAAGTCAATAAGTTTGTACAGTAAGTTACATAAACTAAATGTTAATCTCAAGTTTCTGGTTATTATGTTCAATTAAATTTTAATTGGAAACATTTAATTTAACTTATACATATTTTTTTAAATGAACAGTTACAAATATAAACATTTAACTGAAACACAAATTTTAAGCTAAAATTTAAAACATAGCAGAGATATTTGTTATGAACATAGTTTGAGTACTAATACCTGCAACTGTTTCTAAGTAATATCATGCAAATAGGTACAAGTTTGAAAGGTATTTGAAACAACCATGAAGTGTAAAATCAAAGCTTTGAAGTTTTAAAGATCCATTTCGCTTATTTTTCATCGTTTGTATAAAGTGTTGATTTTTAAAGACCTTTCTAGTATTAAGACATCAGTATATAATACAATTACACAAACAAATAGGGATTTAACATATTAGTGAAGTCAATCAATTTTCTTTTTTTCTAATACAGTCATAGCTCGAAGAACATTTTTATTTTGATTTAACACATTTCTTAATTTCTTTTGTCTTCGAGCGTCGTATAATCATGTAGTACTGGAAAAAACCAGCCCGTAAACATATATTCTCAACCCTTTTCGCATAGTTTAGCTTAGAAACATTTTGTAAAATTGAAATAAAGTAAGCGTTTTCATAGCAAGAATTTTTAGGTGTGTTCTTAACTTGAAGTTGATACAGACTTTTTGTTTTAACACTGTTGTTTTATTGTTATGTTGCTTTGAAAATTAATTTGTTTTATTACAGCTAGCTAAACTGCTTAACTAAAAGTACTATTAATATCTTGTATTTTCAAATAGTAGCATGGTTTTCTTATCTTTAAAGCTACTGTTTAGGAAAACACTTGATATAAAAAGGCACTCTAAAAGCTTAACTTGTAAATACGTTTGTTATACTTAACTACAATTCCTCTAGCTCATGACTTTAACCAGAAGCATAAATTACTATATACGTTTTTTTAACTTTGTATTTTACAAAATCTAAAACAGAGCTGTTAGTTTATTGAATAATAATTGGAATTCATTGTTAATTTACAGTTTATTTTATTAACGTTAGAATATACCACTAAAAAGGAAAAACTGTATACTTACTTATTTCAGAATCAAACCTAAATATAAAACTATGTTTAACACATGTATAAACTAGGGCAATGTTTTGCGACTTGGTAACAACATAGAAGGTAAAAATAAAGTGCTCCCACAGGGTTTCGATCTTAGGGCCCTCGGTTTGGATCCTTGAATATTTACCACTCGACTACCGTAGCACCTGATTGAAACCTCTATAAAGTGACTATATTGCATATATTTTATTAAATTTAACTAATATTTTATTTGTTACTTAGTTTGTGTCAGCAGTAAATGTTTCTTTGTTGTAAACAAGTTTGTCTTAAATAATCGAACACAATACTTAAACAGTAAAGACATTTCAAAAAGAAAAAATATATAATGTTGCTGGCATTATATGTAAAGTATTTATTTTAAACAGTTTTAAAGATAAGGCTGTACCTTGTTTCACTCTCTTAAGCTTATTCGAATAGAATAATCTGTAAAATTTAAAGTTCTATACTACTTATAAATAAATTACTTTTGTTATAGCTCAACTTCTGACAAAAAATTTACTTACTAGCATTAAAGTTTTTACTTATTCAACTTAAAAATATTTATTACATATACTTATGTAAACTATTAGTTGAAATAAACCAAAGCATAAGTTTAAATATTTTACAAACTAATGTTTTAACAAAATTACCAAACAAAAACTGTATAGCTAACATAAAAACGAGTATACATAGTCTAACGTTTGTTTTAGAAAACTCGGGTTCAAATTAAATTTATTAATATAATATAGTGTTATAAAATCAGCTTGTCATACAATAAAGTATTAATGGTGAATTCAAAGTAATTTAGTATAAAAACATGAAAGTAAGTATGATTGTAAGTAAATTTTTTTACAACTGTAGTTAAGAAGGTAAAGTTTAACTGGTGTTTATTTGTAGCATTACTTGCTAAATTATTTTATAAGGAAAACTAGGTAGTTATAAAATTAACTTACTAATTTATAAATAATTTTTCTTAGCATGGATCAAATTCGTATAAGCTATATCCTTTTAGAAATAGTTAACTAACAATGCTACTTGTACCTTATAGTTGTCAATTTTAATTAGACAAATAAGTAAATTAAATAAAATACAAAATATTATATGTAGATCAAGTTCTTAAAATTGCTTAGTTCTAGTTTGATACAAACTAAATATATTTCAAGTTTTATAATTTTAATCAATCACTATTAGCAATCGACTAAATAAACTTAGCTGATTATTATCTAGATACATTGACTAACTAAAAACTTACTTCAAAATTGTTATACTTGATAAAAAAACTTGATTAAATTAACTAGTACTATATTTTATTTAATCAATTCATTTGTAACCTTGAAACTATTGTAGTCAAAACAAATTGTACACTGTAGTTTAATTTTGCAATAAAATTTTTAATGCTTTGTTTAAAATTTTATACTACATATACATTACTAACTTACATTATTGATAAACTCCAATGACATTTAAAAAGTTTTTCAAAATTTTTATGTTGAACATAATATGATAATTTTAAAAAATCTGGAATAAATTATAAGTAAATGAACAGTTACAAATATAAACCTTTAACTGAAACAAAAATTTAAAGCTGAAATTTAAAATATAGCAGAGATATTTGTTTCAAACATAGTTGGAGTACTAATGCCTGCTAATTGTTTAAAACTCAGATCATGCAAACAGATACAAAGGTATTTAAAGCTACAAAATAGTGTACATTTAAACAATTGAAGTTTTAAAGCTCTGTTATGCTTATTTTTCATCCTTTTTATTAAGTGTTTGGTGTTTTTTGAAGCAGAATTCGGTGCTCGACATGATGGTAAAATTTATTTTTGAAAAAAACAAGCTTTTGAAAAGTTAGAGCTAAAAGTTGAAAATTAGCTAAAACTGTCAAAGCGAGAGAAGAGAGGCCTCGTGAATGTCACCAAGTGAATTTTTTGCACAAAGCTTTTATTTATTACGTAATTATACAAAAAGTCTGTTTGCAGAAATTTCTAAAAAAATGCAATTCATTTTAGAAAAGTTTTCTTGAAAGTGGTAGGTCATCAAATTTTACTTCAACTTTCTTTACATATGTATTTTTAGAGTTTGACTTTTATATGTTTCTTTAAGTAATAAAAGGTACTTAAAGTACAAGCACATACAATTCAAAACCAATGACATAGTATGAAAAAAATCAATAAAATTTAAAACTTGAACTGTTTATGCTTGAATAAAAAAGAAAACAAATCTATATCATCTGCATGTTGTCAAAGTGATTTAAATCAAGAGTCTTCTACTTTATTATGATAATCAAGGGTATTAATTATCTTTTTGTTTCAAAACTTCAAAGAAAAGTCATTACCTGTATGTTCTCAAAGTGATTTAAATCAACAGTCTTCTACTTTATTGTGATATTCATGTATTTTCATTTTGTTCACAACTCAACAAAAAAGTCTTTACCTGTATGTTGAAAAATTGTGTTAAATCAACAGACTTCTACTTTATTGTTATAATCATGTTTTTTTTTTCTTTTTGTTCACAACTGCACAGAAAAGTGTTTACCTCTTGTTGAAAAATTGTCTTAATTCAACAGTCTTCTAGTTTATTATGAAAATCATGTGTATTTTTATCTTTTTGTTCACAACTTTAAAGAAAAGTCTTTACCTGTATTTTGAAAAATGTCATTTGTTTGATTTACTCTATATTCATAAACTCACAAAAAGTCTTATGTTGAGCAGAAACAAAATGGGCATCTTTATTTAGATGCTAGATCAATCATCTTTCTAATTCCTAATCAATCCTCAATAAGGCTAACCATTTTGGTGAACCAAGTCAGTTCTTGGACTATTTCAGCTCTTAGTGAGGTTAGTTTCTTATTTAATTAAGACAGATAAATGTCATACAAGATTATTTTTCAAGGTTGCCAAGCACTTAATGTTTCAGTAACACTCAATTTGAAATACTTAAAAATTACTTACTTGATTAATTTTTGTTTTTGTAAACATAGAAAATCATCAATATAATTTAGTGCTCAAACTCAATTGATATCAAGTAAAGTACATAATGCATTAACAGCTTTTGCTGCTTAGTTTCTAATTATATTTAAATTAAGCTGAATTTTACAAGAGTACAATTTTTTAATTAAAGACTGGCAGCCTTGGTATTCATATTGTTATTAATGTTTTAAGTAAATTTATTATTATGTTTTTATCCACTAATCAATTAAAGCAATAGTGTATAAGTGACATATTTCATTACATATAAACATATAAGAACACAAACAACATTTAGACAGCATGATCAACTGACTGATGTTAGTTGGTGTTTTTGTATGTTTATAACTAAGTTAGATAAAAGTCTGGTTTGTTTCAGTTAGTTGTAGTGATTATAATTAAAAGTGGTAATAAAGTTCAATGTTTAAATATACTATAAGATTGATAATCATTAATTGGTTATTATAGTTGACAGAACTGTGATAAATAAACTGTAACTAGCTGACAAAAACCAGACTGTTGTCTGACTATATGATGTTTATAAAAAGACAATGTTGTATAGACATGTTAGACTTAACTTTCTGGAATATTAATAATACTTCAAAATAGTCTTTGTCTGGAATTTCTATTGTGACATTATAAACTACCATAGGTGTTTATTTTATCTCAAACTTGAAACTGTGTATTGTGCAATATTATTTCCAAGTGTTTTTTAGTAGTTTCATCATTCATACTAGTATATAGTGTCACAGTAAAGACTCTAAACAAAGAATATTTTGAAAATTAATAAAAGTTTGTTTTTTATTAAGTATACAAGCATGTTAACTATTTTATTTAAATAATCTCTGTCAAAAACTGTTTAAAAAATAAAATCACAAATATTCCTTTTGAATATTTTATAACATTGTGTAGTAACTCAAGTGGTACTGTATTTTATTGGTTAAAAAAGTTTTAGACAGTGATTGTTTAAATTTAAATATGTTAGCAATTAGATAAGGTAAGTTAAGCCATATTTTAAGTGGGTCGGCTGCAGTTGTAAGGCTTTGTACATGTTTTCATTCATAACATTATGAGGTGAAGTGATAATGCAGCACAATATTAAGAACAATTACCAAATTAGATAAAAATAAAATGAAAAACAAGCTTTATTACTTAAAAACAATAAAAATTTTAATATATTAGCCAATCAGAAGCGACGTTATAACTGCAGCCGGTCCTTAGAACTACTTAAGATGAAAGTAGTTAACAAATTTTGAAGAAAAAATAAATTGTTATTCACATGAAGAAGTATGGTTTAGTTAGTAAGAATGTATTTCTATAAGGTACGCGATTTAAGAATTACGCACTAAATTATTAAGGCCCCCCACACAATTTTTTCACAAATGGGGAATTTCCCTAAGGTGAAAATTGAGCGGGAATTTTTTGTGATTTATTATAAAAATTATTTTGAAGGCATTTCGCCGGCTCCGCCGGCGAAAAATTTTTCACTTTTACTCCCAACCATTTTTTCTTAAAAACCTAACTACGCTTGGAATTCAGTTAGTAAGCCTAACCGCCAAACCAGATAAAAGTGTGGTACTGAGCTTCAAGAAGTAGTTCGGTTTTGGGTTAAAGTGGTAGCGGACAGCTTTCGTTATTTGTGCATAAGTCCCTCCCGCTGCGAATTCCTCCTATCGGAGGAATTCTTGCTCCCGGGACTTTTGCACAAATAACGAAAGCCGTCCTTTAGGCCGCGTCCTTATGCTGGTCGGCACCTAATTAGTTTTTTGTTTGATGTACGAGTAGTTACGCACGTTCTTTTAGTATGTTATTTTTCTTTTAAACTTAATATTAACATGTACAAATTACAAGTGAAGTTTATGTTTTATAGTATGTATCTTTGGTGTCATACTACAAATGATAGGTTTTGTAGTAGACAGCCTGGTATTATTCTATAATAAACATTTTAACTTACTTTGTAACTTTATTTATCAATATAATTTTATTGTAATATAACTAATTACATTGTTACATAGTATTAAGTAATAAGAATGTCTTCTAAATGAATTACATCTTAGTTTGTTTGTGTATAAAGGTCAACTAAAAGTTAGTTGTGGCGAGCTTGTAATACATAATCATTCGTTTAGTTCTTATGGCATTAATAAATATCTACTAAAACTTATATATTAAATTCTATAAAAGGTACATTGAATCACAATTAACATTAAATATATGTCTATTTCAAGTTTGACCACTATTTTGAGTACATTTATTATTACTTTGTTGATCAGTAGGTCTGATAAAACACTTTGTTGGTTACTTAATAAACAATACAAAGTACGTGAGTACATTAACTTCTAGTTTTAATTAGTTTGTTTTCATAGTCACTCCACAATAACTTAAATTTTGGAAACTCTACGCTAAAGTTTTCCATTTACATCAGTAAGTATTTACGTCTTAATTTGTTTAAAAAAAATTTGGGCATCTTTTTAATTAGACTCTAGTAATTCAAACTGTTTTTGTCCACAATTTTTCAAGTAACTTTGTAATATTTATATTTACAATTATTACGTCATCAC